>NW_025404606.1:0-3942 GCF_020080835.1 Cotesia glomerata
TAACATAACAGCAAACAACTCACGTATTTTGTAAGATGAATCAGAAATTGGAGACTTCTGCTAAAGTTTGATCCCAATGAGCATATCGTCTTCGGAAGCAATCACATTACTCTGCAAGCTTCTTGAAAATGTAGGATAGATTACATCTCTTTTTATAGTTCTTTAAAGCCGTGTAAATGACTCTGGACCACGCAGAACTTCATGCAAAAAAGAAGGACGAAGGTAATAACATCTCAGTATTGGTAGGATGGGACAGTATACACTCTGCCTTAAAAACATGATCTTTTTATACCTAAATAACCTGGCACAATTTTTTCCCTTGTTTTCTTCTGTAGAAACTGGTGTTTTCTCCAGACATAATAAGCTGGAACTTCACAATATAATAATTTTTTCGCAAAATTGTCCACTTTACAGAGTTCAAAAAAAGCCATAAGTGTTGTTTTGGAATTGTTGATCTGATTGAGTATATTATTTTCATTAAAAAAAACTCGTTGACCATTTTCTAAATGTACAGCAAGATGCATAACTGGAGGGAATCTCTCGTGGATAGGAAAACTCAGAATTCGCCAAACTGCCTCAGAAGTGCTAATGTATCGTCCTGCTTCATACTTTGTCACTTCATCAAGATCTCCAACAGTGAATGCTGCTTGATCAGATCCCTTATTCATATACTTACAAATATATTTAATTGATTTCACTGAGTTGCAAACTTCAACATTTATATGAGCTTTGAATGTACGACACAGGACAGGGTTATACGGTACCACCCATCGATTGTCTATATTAATTCCATTTATTATTGTTGTTACTCCACCATCTTCAGGAGATCGCCGACGATATTTAGGATATCCATCTTCTCCTGTTTGGGTTTCCTTTAAAAAATATTTTGGATATTTTTTCGTGCATGAACCATCCACTATACAGGGAGAATTTCTATTAAAAGAACCACATGGACCGTGAATCATATTTGTTTTTATCTAAATACATATAAGCGAAATACCACTGACTCATCACTAGACCTCCGAAACTATTGGACCGTTTCATTTAAAATTTGGCATAGGTACTCCTTTTTCACCGTAGACGAGAGATAAGGAGGGATTTTGCGCAATTCCTAACCAAAATGGATTTTTCGTCAACCATCACGTATGCTACCCCCTCCCTTCCCTCTCATTCTTCCCCTCCCCTCTTGTGCCCTATCTCCCGTGCCTTCTTCACCCTTCCCTATCTCTCTCTCTCTCTTTTTTTGGGGGAAAATATCATTTTGATTCTTCAATCTGAGAAACCATCAGTAGCACCCATCAATAATAGAACTAAACCCCACCCTACCCCCCCCCCCCCACAACCACCGACGCTAATCAACCGTTGCCATGGTTACCAATGCCATAGTTACCGTTGCCATGGTTACCGTTACCATTGTTACCGTTACCATGGTTACCGTTACCATGGTAACCATTGCCATAGTTACCGGTGCTATGGTTCCGTTGCTATGGTTACCGTTGCCATGGTTACCGTAACTATGGTTACGATTACTATGGTTACCGTTGCTATATAATAACTGTCAAAATAAATAAATTGTAATAACCAATTCGGTTGTCAAATAAATTCAGAGGAATCATTAGAATAAAAGAGAAAGTTACTAAATACTAATATGTTATACAATTATTCAACAGTATTATCCTATACAATGTTAGACAAATACCTTTTGATTTCAAATTTTATCGATTGATTGTTGGGAGAGTAGGAATTAATAATCATGCTTTTTTTAAGAAAGAATAGCTAAATCAATAGTAACTGATATCTAGCTAATATGTATTGTAATGATCACAAAGGATGAACTCCATTATATCATAACACAGCTAAATATAACATAAATTCATTAAGTTGATTTTGTTGAATGCTTATACTGATTTTAATGATTAAAATTAAAATGGTAAAGTGTGTCTGATGTATCTTTTCTAAAATTTTACAACGATATCGTTAAATTATTATAATAAAAAGGTTGATGTAAGTTAATTCTTAATAAAATGAATAATAAATATTTTTTAATACCACTTAATTTGTAATGAATTTCTTGATAACAAAAGATTAAAAATATTCATTTTTATATTTATAAGCAAGAAATAGAATTTCATTAACTTATCGATGTTAATTTTCAATCAAATTTATATAATAATATTGTTGTTTATATTCTCAATTAATATATGATTTATTTCATAATCTTGATTACTAATATTCATATTTTTATGAAAAATGGTGCTGAGATAAGAAATAATAATCTGAATTAACTTAATAACGTTATTGAAGTTGGCGCTCAGACGAAACAATAATATAACATATTCATTTATGTAATTTATTAACAAATTCAGAGCTTTAAAAACCATTATTTTATAAATTTTATAGATAAAAAGCGATATCATTTCGTTAAGATTGATGAAATTAATCATTTTGTTTATATTTTTTGTATGGGTTACAAAATTAAATTTTATTGCATGCCCAGCGAAGTGGGCGGGTATCACCTAGTTATTTCATATAGTTCTCGATCTTGATCTTGATTAGGCAGTTCAGCACTAATTACCTTATCAATAGATTCTGGTCTCAGCTTTTCTTCTAACCACAGGAGGATATGAATGTGAGGAAGTCCACGTTTCTGCCATTCCACAGTATACATATGACACTTCGTTTTGCCAAAAATGCAACCTTTTGTCAGAAGATTCATCATATGCTTAATTTTCACGTGAAAAATTCTTGCTATTAAGTCATGTCTATCGTGAGATTTTTGGCCTTGAACTAAAAGCTCTTCAATTTCTTTCCATTTTGGATTGCAAGTGAACGTAATAAATAAGTCTGGACGTCCGAAATGACGTACATAAGTCATAGCATCTTGAGTTCGTTCATGCATGTATCGTGGCCCACCAGTAAAAGAAGATGGCAGCACAACCATTTTACCTATTTCTGTTATCTGACCGTCGGTTTTCGTTAAAGCGTCTTTAAGGTGAACGTATTCTTCACTTCGTAAGTTTGTTTGATGGTTACGAATCCAATTAAGTCGTTCAGTTTCAATTTTCGCATACATATCAACCAAAAATTGATTTAATAGAGTGCGAAATAAGAGTAAATGATTTTCTTCTCCATTACGCACCATTATTCTATAACTGTAAAACTCAGAAGCTGACACGGTCTTATTTAGAGGACGCTTAGTTTTTTCATCACGCTTAGGAATATTAATGTGATAGCCATCTTCTCCACGGCAGAACATCAGAGGATATTGTAAAGTATCATACGCGCGATGGATTTCATTGATTCGCTTTAACTTGTCGTCTCTGCTGTTCAGGATGATATCTCTCTTTTCAAAATTTTGTCCAACGATGATAACTGCTACTTTTTTAGCTATTGGAGCATTGAAACGACCTCGATGTTCACCCGGAGGCTTTTTATCAGCATTAATTATAACCTGAAACTCTTTCTGATTCTTAGGAACTGATTCAGTAGCAACCTTAAAATCTTTGATGTATTGATGGTGTTCATGAAGCAAATTTTGAAGTTGGTGAATTAACTCTGGCTTAATACCAGGACAGATCCCACAACGAATTTCTCTTTCACGATTATCATCACCAACAAAGTATATTTGGAGAAATGATGGTTGTTGATTATTTTCTGCCATAAGGCTTCCTATCCTATGGTAGACTTGTCCCTGCACTTTAAATGTTGGCATAAAACTACCCTCCTTTACCTCTTTTGATCCAAAAGACGTCATTTGAAAGCACCCATTATACTTTCGAAGAGAAGAAAGAAAATTTTCTGAGATTGGGTGCTGATGAGTTAAAAGACTGTGTAAAGGCTCTGGATAGCGTTGAAGAGTAGGAAGCTGAACTTTACCACCACTCTAGCACATTCCTTCAGCCTCATCCTTCCATTTCAAAGCACGACACCAAGAGCAGGGTA
>NW_025404607.1:0-3938 GCF_020080835.1 Cotesia glomerata
ATATAGATATATATAGATATATATAGAAGATATATAATATATATATAACAATATTTAATTATATATTTATTGCTATCTAATTAATTATTGGGTTAATTTTATGGATAGGAACATATTTAATATGAAGTCTACGCAATTCTGTGTAACCAATTAAAATGCAAAAAAAATATCTGGAGAAATATAACTTTATAGCTACTAACACCAGCGGTCACCCATCCAACTATTAACTCTGCTCAATGCTGCTTAACTTTTTAGTGATCTCCAGTGCGTCTTGAAGTGTCTGTCTGTTGTGCTGCTGTCTTCCAGATGATAATGATTCTATGATCTACATAATGTATCATATGAGTTTATCATAAATTGGAATATAAAATTGATTTTAATATATATTTGGATAGTCATTATTCATAATTTATTTATTTTACCGAATTTCATTATAATATAAAACTTATTTAAATAATAAAATAAATAATAATTTTACTATTAGGTAGTAGCAGAGCAGACCAAAACATCTCATAGGAAATGTGACAAATTTTATATTTTAGAATTATTTTAAACGTAATTATAAACATCATTTTACACTTTTTGTGATTACCAAAAAAATTTTTTCAAAGAAAAATTTTCATGTCTGTTAATTATATATAAGCATATATAATTATATATGGGACTATATACAATCTTGCATGGCTGTATATTGCTCCATATATAGTCATATATAATTATATATGATAATATATAACCTCATATACAATTCCATATATAATCATGTATGATTATATATAATTCTATATACTTATATATAATTGTATATGGAACTATATATATCCTGCATGGTTGTATATTGCTCCATATATAGTTATATAATTATATATGATTATATATAACCTCATATACAATTCCATATATAATCAATTATGATTATATATAATTATGTATGATCATCTATAATTGTATATAATTATATATGTGATTCCATATATAATCATATATGATTATATACAATTATATATAATTATATAGAAACATTTTTTCTCAGGAGATAGATTTTAGGAATTTCATAAAAAGTGAAATATTTCGTAACCACGTACACTAAATACGTTCCAAAATTGTTTCTTTTAATTTTTAAATTTACAACAAAATTTTTTTTAATGTCCAAAAATCATATACAACCATATCGGTTACTTGGATTTTTTAATTTTTTATTTTATATCTTTTTGTAAAGAAATAAAAATTTTTTTTCTTAATAGTCTTATGAACGTGGACTTAGCGCGATTTTTTTACAGTGAAACTGTTTTTGTTCGGATCCACAGATTCGGTAGAATCTGGCGCCAAGTTCCGTTCAAATCCGTTGTAAACGGAGCGCCAGACTACCGACTGTGTTTACTGTAAGCAGAACGGTATTTCGAGGTTGCAAAATTTCATTTAATTATATGGTTCTCCTTTTTCCAAAATGATATATTATAAAAGTAATTTATACTTTATTTTACTGTTATTAATTAATTATAATCAATTATAACACTTAATTTGCTTAAAATTATTAAATTTTATCAGCACAAACTGTAGTAAGCCCAGAAATTTCGATCCTGACTTTTTTTCGATGGGGAATATCAGCGCCACAGACTAGATAAAATAAAAATGTGTAGTAATCCTTCCTATAGACACGCAACTACAGTAAAAAGTGATTCATAGCTTGCATCTATGGCCGCCAGGGTGCACTGGAATTACATCTACATAAACTGTAGCTTCAAGGATAGTTTGCAGTAAAAATGCAGTCAACACGAGATTTAAGTTGTTATCAATTGTAAATTTTCATTATAATTACAAAATACTAAAATCCGAACAAAAACAGTTTCACTGTGAAAAAGTCGCGCCAAGTCCACGTTCATAAGACTATTAGGAAAAAAATTTTTTTCTTTACAAAAGATACAAAATAAAAAATTAAAAATCCGAGTAACCGATATGATTGTTTATGATTTTCGGAAATTAAAAAAAATTTTATTGTAAATTTACAAATTAAAAAAAAAATTTTAGAACGTACTTGGTGTGCGGCATTGTGTATTTCAATTTTTTTAAAGTCCTAGTAAATAGATTTTACGCATTTAATTAAAAGTAAAATATTTTGCAACCGCGTACACTAAATACGTTCTAAAATTTTTTAATTTTTAAATTTACAATAAAATTTTTTTTGATTTCCGAAAATCATAAACAATCATATCGGTTACTCGGATTTTTTAATTTTTTTATTTTGTATCTTTTTGTAAAGAAAAAAAAAATTTTTTTTTCCTAATAGTCTTATGAACGTGGACTTGGCGCGACTTTTTTACAGTGAAACTGTTTTTGTTCGGATCTTATTTTCTTCTAACGAGATGTATACTATTTTTTATGAGTGTGAATCAGCCGACATCTGACAATTGAAAACTTTAACAATCGATATCTTCATGAAAATATCGATTAGCACAATTCAAAGTAATAATGGCGTGTATATGAACTGTCTGTAAGAGCATTTAAAAACATTCATTAAATTCGTTATTTGAGCTGCAATTTAAAAATTAAGTTTTTGTTTGAAAATGTTGGAAATATACGTTTTTCAAAATCGATGAAATTCAACTATTTTAGTATTTTCCTTCATTTTCGGGAGAATTTTTTCATAATACTCCCGAAACGGCTAGAATCGATGTTATAAGCTTTTACGACTAAATCAAAAAAATAAAATAAAAAATGCTCTTGTAGATTTGATCAAAATTTTTTTTTCTTTTCATTTTTATAACCTATCGTGTAAACAATAATTTTTTTCTTGTCCAACAAATTTAATTTTCACATATAAGCGTGCAAACACTCTAAAATTATAAAAATATATAGATTTTGTTTATTTTTTTGAAAACTTGAAAGAGCATTTTTGAAAAACAAATTTTTTTATTTTAACAAAAATACATCAAAAAATGATTTTTTTTTTGGGTAGTAGGGTCATGTGGGGCGAGTGTGCGCAGTGGGTAAGAGTGCGCATATACGGAAGCCTGGTTGGCTCATCGATGACTTATAAGAAAGTGGCGCTACACTCGCTTATTGTTTACATGTATACTACCCATAAGTATAAAAGTAACTAGTGCACTTCCAACTTGTGCACTTGTTACTTGTGGATCCAAAATATGGACAAAATGGCGTCATTTCTCAGTCATTACCATATATGTAATACTTCTATATGGACAGTTTAAATGGGAAGGAATGTCCCACTATTAAGGTGCCGACATATACTATTTTCTCTCTCGTCCCAGATACCTGGTTCACGTTGCGCATGCTTGAGAATTCTCCATGATATTAACCCTTCGTTGGTCGCGCTTCACTGCCCGCCTTCATTGGTCGCGTGGTTAGGGAATCGCCGCAATGTTAATTTTCTTACAGTGTTGCCAAGTATACTTTTAAGTAAGCGCAGTAAAATTTGAGTTGGTATGAAATAAAAATTAATAATTAGCGCAATAGAACAATGAAATCAAATGGATGATGAAAGTTCCTCGTAAATTAATATTTTTATTTTTATATTAAAATTACTTACAATAACATTGCACAAATAAATTAAATAAATAACTTTATGGGACATGCGCATAACAACTATAACAGCTGATGACGGCCATATTGTTTTTATTTATTCAAGTTTCATATAATTGGCAATGCTGCGAATAAAATTTCATGGTCGGGTTTGGTCAGCAAGCTTACATGGGGAATCGCCGCGATTCCATGAAATCCTTACGACATACTTATTATTTAATATCTAATTTAATAAAAATACCACCACAGCTTTAAAAACTTGTTTAGGTGCATGCTAAATGAATTGAAGAAGTGAATAGCTTCAAATTTTTTAAGGCTGGAAAAATTATTTTTTTTTTATAACGAATTGAAAAAAAGCGGGGAATCGCTCATAAGCGCGACCAACGAAGGGTTAATAG
>NW_025404608.1:0-3937 GCF_020080835.1 Cotesia glomerata
AGAAGAAGGACCTTAAACCAAGTCCTCCGAAAAACGCGGTAACACAAAACGGCGAAAAAAAGGAGGTGAATGAGTGGTAAAAAGTCCAGTCAAGGAAGTCCAAGAGAGAGCAAGCAAAAGAAAAGCTCCAGAAGCAACCGCCGAAGGATCCCAGGCCAGAGCCTAAGCGGAAAAAACCGCGCAAACGGATCAGGCCGGACGCACTGATCATCCGCCCAGCAGAGACGGCAAAGTATGCTGAGATTCTGAAGCGACTAAAGCAGGACGTCCCTGACGAACAGGTCCGTAATACTGTGGATAAGATCCAAAGAACTAGGACCGGGAGCTTGCTGATTAAGCTTTCGAGGAAGAGCACTGACCGAGGCCAAACCTTACAGAAGACCATCGCGGGCATCCTCCAAGAAGACGCGAAGGTAATCTGCAAAGGACCACAGGAAGACGTCGAAATCCGAGATCTTGACGATACCACAACCAAGGAGGATATTCAGGCCGCCTTGCGAACGGTAATCGGAGAAACCTGCGAGATACCACTAGGGACAATTAAGATTTGTAAGGCCTACAGAGGTACTCAGACAGCTGTTGTGACACTAGCAGCAGCTGCAGCGCGGAAGATATTGGCATGAATGGTCCCATGAATAGTTTATTATAATTGCGGTATAATGATGCAATAAGGATTTTGTCAGAGATTTTATTACTAATTTAACGACGCGGATGTCGGAAAGAACATAAAAATCTCAAGCCCGATAACTGGAGCGGCAAGGGTTTCGTTGTTCTCATGGGACACCAGAATGTCGGATTCTTACACGTGTCACTTCGCTTAGGATTTATTTATTTTCAAGCGGCTTGGTATAATCATAAACTAGATGAATAACTTAGTAAAATTTTACCTATTTTTGAGTAGCAAGGATAATGGGAATTTAATAATTTTCTACCAACGAACTAACCTTCGTGACGTTAAGATTTCTACTGCTGCTCTCGTTGTCTGAAATGGGGTTTTATATACATCATCGGTCTCGATAGCTGTTTATTATTCGCATAAAATTATTACTTAATTTAGTGTGTAAATGTAATTCCCGAAATTTTAATCTTTTTACCAGAACGGGAGCAAGGATACAACTCCCGAGATCCTCTTGCTATCCAACCTAGTGAGCACGGACAGGTCTCGGTGCTTATAAACATTATTACGAACCAATGTAGAGATATAATTCCCACGGTCTTCTCATTTGCCAACTTGGTGTGCACGGATAAGTCCGATAGTTCTAAATTTCGGTCTGAACCGTTGCGCATATTAATTCTCGTGGTTTTTCAATAGCCGACTCGGTGTGTTATGGATAAGTTCGGTCGTTCTGAATTTTTATCTGGATCGACGCATGTGTAATTCCCGTGGACAATAGCCGACTTTGTGTGTGTATGGATAAGCTTCGGTCGTTCGGAATTTTTGTATGGATCGGCGCATATATAATTCCCATGGTTTTTTGCATACCCGACTCGATACTTCATCCAACTTGGTATATAGAAGGTCTTTCTTGCGATACTTCGTGATTGTTTTACAGTTCTTTTGTTGTATCGGCTATATTGATATGTGTTTTAGTAAGTATGGTGTACATCAGTTGAGCAAATTCGCTAGGGATTAACCAATATCTGATTTTGCTTCTGGTACTTATTCCGGGGGTATACCGAAGTTGTGTATTTCCAGAAAGAGGCAATAAATTCTCTCAGTAGTAGTAGAGAGTTTTGTCCCATTCTACCACGATTACGGGGTCAAACCAGACTTGAAATAATGATAATAATAATAATAATAATAATAAATAATAAATTAAATTTTAAGTAGCAGGGTCCGAGGTTCAAATCCAACTGAAATCCCATTTATTTATTTTTTGTTTTAATGCTGCAATAATAAGTATTATGTATGAATAATAATTATTATTGTTATAAGCAGTATTAGTAATTAATAATAATTGTCATTAACATAAAAATTTGTTATTAACAATTAATACAATTACTACACGCTGAAAAAAATTTCGTTAAGATAACGTAAGATATTTTGTGGTAACTATTAATTTGTTAACATAGGGATAACAAAGTATTAGTTAAAATAGCAAAATTTAGTTTATAACAAGTTATTGATATATTATAACAACAAAACAGTTTCGTTACTATAGCAAAATCTTTAAGTTGATTCGACAAAATACTTTGGTTGGTATAACAAATTTTTTGTTGAAACAGCAAGAAACCAATCTATTAAAATAACAAAAAGAATTTTTGGAGTAACAAAAGACAATTTGTTAAAGTAATAAAAAGTGGAATACATGATTTAAAAATATACTATAATCAGCTATAGCTGATTCAGGAAAGCCGCAGCAACAAATTAGTTTTTGTTATTGCAACAAAATCATTTTGCCAGCACAACAACAAAGTCGTTTTGTGACAGCTTAACAAAATGATTTCGTTAGGGCAACAAAGTGATTTTGTGAATTAGCAAATTGGTTTGTTAGTACAACTTGAAACATTTTGTTAAAATGCAACTGATGGATTTGTTGCTGTAACTACACCCATTTGTTACCAGAAACAAATGTTTCGGTTATCTGTGTACGCCTGTGTACCTGTGTACGCCTATTTTAACCGGACTTATTCTCCGATACCGTCTTGTACGGTCAAAACGAACTCGATTTTCAGCGGCATATTAGACTTGCTAAAGAGTTGGGACATTTTACGGTCAAAACGGGACTCGAATTTTGACTCGAGTTGGTTACTTTACCGGCGTATGATTAGTTATCGTGAAAAAATTATATCAAAGTGATGTCGGGTTGTTTTGGGAGAGCTTGCGACACGGTCTGAGGTACCGAGAGTAAGGATAATCAAGTGAGAGGGAGTTATTGCATTAATTTCACAACACATCTAACTTGTAAGGAAATAATAATAACAGGAAAAATCCACACAAGTTACACGAGACCGTATTGGGACAAAGGCTAGTTTCAGCCCCTTACTGTTCACACACTCTACACTTAGATGGCGTCTACCATATTCCACACCTCCAATAGCATAGGTGAATTTACAGATGACAAAGCTATAAAAATTTTTTTTTTCTTGGGATTGTTGTTTCAATGTGGGTGTTCAGATTATCGTTTCATATACTTAACACGTTTACCTTTCTTGTTTCCCTAGGTATCGAAATTAAATTAATTTAAAATCGTCCGACGCTCGGACTCGAACACGGAACTCTACGCTCTCTAAGCCTAAACCTAATCGACTACTCTATACTACGCATGTAGTTGTTTAGATGATCACTGTACATGCTTTAAGCATATTAGAATTCTCATTTGATCCTCATACTCCTCAATGAGGATTTTGAGGCTTTCGTTCGGATTTGAAACCTACTATACGCTGGAAAGAAATAATGCTGTTTTCCAACCATGCATTTTTTATCTCGAGGAGTCCTTTTAAACTATTTGTTTTATTATAGTTAATAATAAATTTTTTGAGAGATAAGTATCGATTATTACTGTTTTTACTATCAGTAAACAAAAAATAGCTTCACTTCAATTAACTAAAAATTATGTCAATTAAGTTAACAAATTTTTGTGACAAAAAGATAGACAAAGAAAATATTAATTACATTACTATTCCTTATACACTTTTACTCATGACTATTTTTGAATATTGTACTCATTTTTTAATAATATTTAAAAATTTATATGGTCACCATAAATGAAACCTTTTTTCAAAAAAATTAATAGTTTTTGTTTAGCGTTAGTTTAGTTTTTATGGAAATATTACGTAAAGTTTTGAGTTATAATCAAGTATACTAGAAAATTTTTTCTTTTCTCCTATAGTGCAATGTATAAACTCTAAAAATTCTAACTTTAAAATTAAATATTTCCAAAACTGTATGATGCAACAATCTCATTTTTACAAATCGATACAGAATTATTATTAT
>NW_025404609.1:0-3935 GCF_020080835.1 Cotesia glomerata
AATTGAATTTTATAATTTTTAATTAACGCCCATAAAGATTTGTGAGGGTGGCATTTCATAAAATTCATTCTTTACAGCTCAAAAACTCCAAAAAATCAATCTGGGCTGCTTCAATCCTTTAGCTGCTATAGATTAAAGGGGTACAATTTCTTTTAATTTTACGCCCACGCACGGACATGTGGGGTAGAGATTTTAATTGAAATTCTATTGCTTAACAGCTCAAAACGCCAAAAGCATTCTGGCCATGTTTTAAAAGTATTAATAGCTATAGATTGAAATTTACGAATTTTTCTTAATTTGACATACACGCACGTAAGCACGCCAGGAGGGTGGAATGTCACAGAATTCGTTTCCTTAAAAAATTTCTAAATGTAATTTGAAACATTCTGACCAAGTTTTGAACTATTAAAAGCCATGTAATTGAAAAATATGAATTTTTTTTTTCGTGAATCATTCCCCGCAACCCCCCTTGTGGGTGGAATTTCGTGAAATCCGTTCTTAGCTGACCTCTACTTGGCAAAAGGAATATTTCTGCCAAATTTCAAGTCTCTAGGTCTTATAGTTCCAGAGATATCGTGATGAGTGACTATCTATATCTATAGAAAGTCTCCTATATATATATATATATAGAATAGATATACCCTGATTAAAAATACTCATTGAAAAGTACTGAAAAAGATAAAAATTGAATACTTTTTAATAAATCCTATTCCACAAGTTTTTCATCTGAACATTAAATTAATACTTTTCAATTATATTGAATCTAAAAATAGTATAAGAATTTCGGAACACCTAAAGAATTGAAAAAGATTCAAATGAATTGATATTTTTAATCTTTTTGAATCCTCTTCAATAACAAAAAAGTTCCGCATTTTTGAGTTACGAGTAGGATTGAAAAAGATTCAAATGGATTAACAGTTTTCAATCTTTCTGAATCCTCCTCAATACCAAAATAGTTCCACATTTCGGGTTATGAGTTGGATTAAAAAAGATTGAAATAAATTAACATTTTCAATATTTTTGAATAATCCTTAATAACAAAATAATGTCGAATTTAGGGTTACGTGTAGGATTAAAAAAGATTCTAATGAATTGACAGTTTTCAATCTTTTTGAATCCTTCTCAATACCAAAATAGTTCCACATTTCTGATCATGCGTTGAATTAAAAAAAAATTAAAACAAATTGAAAGTTTTCAATCTTTCTGAATCCTTCTCAATACCAAAATAGTTCCACATTTCACGTTATGAGTTAGATTAAAAAAGATTTAAGGAAGTTCGAGCGAATCTAATGTAAAAAATAATTTCCAACTTTGAACTTTGAAATTAAGTATACGTATAAATAAAGACGTCATTTATCTAATCCCAAAATTTGAAAAAGATTCACCGTTTAGTTACTTAGATATTAAATTTTAAAAATCACATATTTTATCTCCTTATACATGGGCTCTTACGGCGGACAAACGTTTTGTCGAGACTTTAATTATTTTTTTCAATATTAACCTCCCAACTTTAACGGATAAAAAACTATACACAAGAAACTTGGATTATTGCAAAATATAAAAACAATTTAATAATAATACATTACCGATATCATTTTTGAAATATTTAAAGTCAGATTTTATGTTTGTAACTCGTTTACCGTCAGTTATTTATTCGAATAAAGATTTGACAACATCGCGTCAACAGCTGAGAAAAAACAAAAGGATAGAATTATAGTTACACAGAGAGAAATGTTTAACTCACACACTGATCCACGTCTCTGTTATGGGTATAATCAAGCGCATTATTGCCAAATCTGTTTATTTATTCCGGCAAGTAATAAATACCAAAGTCATTTTATCACTTTACTTTATTAAATAAGCAAAAATCATCAATTATTAAACTGTTTAAATTATTTTAAATTAAACTAAAGAATTTTGACGAATATTGGGAAGACTATAATTAAAAAGAAATTTTAACATTATTTTGACTCATTAGTTACGCTCGAACTTTCTTAAATGAATTGACATTTTCAATATTTTTGAATCATCCTCAATAACAAAATAATGTCGAATTTCGGGTTACGTGTAGGATTAAAAAAGATTCAAATGAATTAACGGTTTTCAATCTTTTTGAATCTTTCTTAATACCAAAATAGTTCCACATTTCCGATCATGTGTTGGATTAAAAAAAAATTAAAAGTTTTCAATCTTTTTGAATCCTTCTCAATACTAACAAAGTTCCAAATTTCCGATTATGCGTTGGCTTGAAATAAATTAATATGAATTCGAATTTGTGAATCTTTCTGAATCCTTCTCAATACCAAAATAGTTTCATATTTTGAATCACGTATAGGATTAAAAAAAATTAAAATAAATTGAAAGTTTTCAATCCTTCTGAATCCTCTTAGATACCAAAATAGATCTACTTTTTGGATCACGTGTAGAATTGAAAAAAATTAAAATTAATTTAGAGTCTTCAATGTTTCTGAATCCTTCTCAATACCAAAATATTTCCACAATTCCGATTGTGCGTTGACTTGAAATAAATTAATATGAATTCAAATTCGTGAGTCTTTCTGAATCCTTCTCAAGACCAAAATAGTTTCATATTTTGGATCACGTGTAGGGTTAAAAAAAAATTAAAATTAATTGAAAGTTTAAAATTTTTTTTAATCTTTTTCAGTAACAAGATAGTTTCCCATTTTGGAACACGTGTAGAATTTAAAAAAATTAAAATGAATTGATAGTTTTCAATATTTCTTTATTTTTTATTAACTAAAGCCAAAATATACATTTTCCAATCCTTTAGAAAGTTTATCTCTTGAAATCAACTGAAGTTTCTCTTTCTTAGAAACTGTAAAATTCAAATAAACTGAGTGATCAATTAAATATCACTGAGTGGTCTATTCTTGATTACTGAGGGATCTATTATTGATCATGAGCTGATTATACTTGATTATACTAGAAAAATTTACGGATATCTAGATTTTTATTTTCAGGTTCTGTTTCTATGATGCTTATAATAATTTATAAATAAAAATTATGAATTAGATTGAAATGTAAAAGGTAAAAATGTTTAGTAATGAACAATAAATGATAAGATGCTTGAATGAGGTAGTCATATTTTTAATAGTTAATAAGATTTTAAGCATTAAAGCAAAAAAAAAATTTTTTCCGGAGGATTTTTCATAAACAATTGCTATAAATTTAATAAATAAATTAGTAACATCTAAAGTTATCAGCTTAATTTATTCTTTAGCTAATGGAGAATAAATATGTCTTGTGTATTTTCATCGTATTTCCATTAGTTTATAAATTATAATAATTTTAAGCATGAAAAACCCGGTAAGAATGACCAAATTACAGAAAACGTATGTTTAAAAATTAAAAAATAAAAATTTTTTAAAAAACAAAACCATATCTGTTTTTGTAACAATGGGTAGAGTAGGAAAAAAAAGTATAAGGTAAAAATTTATTTGTTTATAACAAATTATTTATTGCATAAACAATGAAAAATTAAATAAAATGAAATTTTTCTTTTTTTATATCAAAAATAAAAATAAATAATGATTTAAAAAAAAAGCGTTGCTTAATATTAATTAGAAGTGGGAGAAAATAATTTTTAATCAACAAATGCGTTTTTAAGCAATAAAAAAATTTTTTTAAGAAACGGTTTTTTTTTTAATCATAATTATCATCAAAGATTATGTTATCAAAAAAAATTTTTAATTATCTCATAAATAACGCATTTGTTTATAACAATTTTTAAAACAATAGGAGATAAAAATTATTAAAAATCATTTTTAAGTAGCTTCTGATCATAAGAAAATAGATCAATAATAATAGTATAAAAAAAAATTTTCTTTCAATGTTTACTAAAGCTTTATAATTTTTCACCCTAGTAAATTGTTAATAAAAAAACGAAAATTAACAATTTTTTAATGTTTCCAACG
>NW_025404610.1:0-3934 GCF_020080835.1 Cotesia glomerata
GATGTAATTTCTTATTTTTACAGTTAGATTAATATAATATAAGGATAAATTGAATTATAAAATTTATAGGAAATGTACTGAATATACTTTTTGTAGAGCTATATACGTTTTAATCACCTCGATAAGCTTTTGCTATCTTCAAGTTGGGCTCTGTAGTTCTCTAGTTGAGTAACTATTATGTTGAAGTCAAGTGCTACCGATTATTAGCGAATAAAAATATCCCCCTCATAAATGTAATAAATTGATTGAAGAATTGATGAATAATTGTAAAGGCTCCGGACGAATTCTAGAATACCCGCTTATAATTTAAACTACCAACCGCAGTCACTATTTGACTGCCGAGACGTACGGATTATGAATAAACAATCTTTTGTCTCTCTCAACTTTTTGGACATTTTGAATTATAATACACATAATTTGGGCACTTTGGAAGTAACATTGAAAAACGATAAAAGGTGACAGGATCAATAAGAAAAAATTTAATAGTCACTATTCCAGAACAAATTTATGGGGGTCAAAAATTATTTTAAACTCCCCTCTAAGAAAATTGATGATCACAGAAAAAAATATAAAACTGTGAAAAACAAGCACTCTTGTCAAAACGTTTCTGATGATACCGAATATAACTATCAAAAAATTGTTTTTTAATATTGATGTACCAGTTACAAAATTAGCTTTTAATCTTTTCAATAACTTAGATAATAAATTTATTATCGTTGAAAAATATCCAATCGTACAAAAGGGTAAATTCAGGTTACGACCTTTCTTACGAAACCAAATTAAACTAAAGAAATCCAATTTATGATGAAAATAAATCCGATACAAAACTTAGAGTCTTTATTATATATATGGATTTATTTTTGACATATAACCGCATTTACATTTACAGAACAAAATATATATATAAATATATAAATAAATATATAAATAAATAAACAAATGACGTTTATCGCGAAATTCGAAACTATTAATGACTACTCCTAAGACTTATTATAATAACTTAACTATTACTATAAAACATAAAACATTGAAAAAGACATAAATTCGGATCAAGACCCTTCCTAATGAGTACTAAATTAATATAAAATAACTCCTCATTTTATTCTATAAATGTGCTGAAAAAGTAAATTACTTTCTTTTTATATTCTTTCAATTACATAGATTACATATAATTATTTTGTCAATAGAAGAATGTATTGATTTTTTTACCCATTTCTAATTCTTTAAAAAAAAACTATTTATTTAAGAAAAAGATGAATGAAAATAATTCATTGAAACATTTGAAAGTATTGAATCAATTTTAATGATAAAAATATAATTAAAAATAATTAAGAATTTTCAATCATTTCAAATCATTTTTAATCATAATTTTATGATTAAAAATGATTTTAAATTCTTAATCATTTTGAATAATTTTTAATTATATTTTTATGATTAAAAATGATTGAAAATGATTTAAAATTCTTAATCATTTCAAATAATTTTTAATTATATTTTTATAATTAAACATGATTTAGAATGATTAACATTTTTTAATCATTTCAAATCATTTCGTTTTATCAGGGCTGAAACTGCTGCTGAAAATATTGCTAAAGTTTTCGCAGAAAATTTTATTTGTCTCTTTGGTTGTCCTGAATCTATTTTAACTGATCAAGGTAAAAATTTTACAGGTCTAGTAATGAAACATTTGGCTAAATTATTTAAAATTAGAAAAATTCAAACTACGGCATTTCATCCCCAAACAAATGGATCTTTAGAAAGAAGTCATTTAGTGTTGGTTGAGTATTTAAGAAACTTTACTGATCAAAACCGCGATTGGGATACTTGGTTGAAGTATGCAATGTTCTCTTACAATACATCCATTCATGAAGGCACAGGTTTTACCCTTCATGAACTGATATTTGGAGGAATTGCAAAATTTCCATCTAGTTTTACTCGAGACAGTAATGTTACAACGTATGTTGATTATTTAGGAGATTTAGTATTAAAATTGGTAGAGAGGACTGATCAAAAGCAGCTATGTATTTAGATAAAGCCAAATTAAAATCAAAAGAATATTATGATCATAGAGAGTAAATCCTAAGGAATTTTCTGAGAAGGAGACTGGGTATTTTTTAGTGAATAATGATGCGAAAACAAATAAACTTGATCCTAATTATACTGGTCCGTATAAAATTTTAGAAGCTTTTAATAACGGAAATGTATCAATTCAAATAACTGCTTCTCGTACAAAGGTCGTACATACTAATAAGTTAAAGCTGCCCTGTTTAAAATTTCCAATAGGATCCCATCAAAAGCGACAAAAGCTACTTAGAAACCCATATATTTTATTTGTTTCTAAGTGGCTTTTGTCGCTTTTGATGGGATCCTATTGGAGATTTTCAACAGGGTGGCATATCTATAAGAAGGTTATTAAGGTTATAAGTAATAAAATTGAGTGAAGACATAAAACTGTGATCAAATTTGGTACATTATATTGTATGTATGTATTTAAGTATAAGTATGCTAGTAGGATATGATTATTTAGATTTATAAATGTACTCAAGGTTGTAAATATTATATCTAATGACGAATGGTAATATAATATTTTTTTTTTAGACGACTTTCGATCGTCATTTTAGTACAAAATAATATAAATTTAACATAATTTTATTATTTGAACATCGATAATATTCATCGAGTTAAGTTGCTATTTAAATTATCTCTACAGTTATGAATGTTAACAACGCAGTCGGTAAATTCGACATAGTAAATGTCGAATTTCAAATAAGGGGAAAGGTTTTATGTCGCAATAACTATAATGCTTTGGGTGGCATCTGGCAGGTGACACTACTTGTCAGATAAACCAGAATTTGAATATGTTAATTAGTTACATTTATAATTTAAATTTATATTTATATTTTAAATAGATTCAAAATTCCTAGTTGATTTAATATTTGATTTAATTGCTGAGTTTGGTCGTTGAGTGCACACGTGTCTTCGAAAGAGAAACTTTAATGTCAAGAAAATAATACAAAGGAATATTGTATTAGGTTCTAAAAAACCATAAAATCTTTGAGTAAACACAGAACGTGTCCTTGCCACATGACAACTTCAAGTCCTTAAAAGAAAAGCCATAAAAGACACGTGTGGAAACTCAACGGTCTCTTGTTCTCTAAAAAACAAGGCACTACAACTGAATTTAACAACAAAATAAATAAATAATAATTTATTTATCCACTTTATTTTAAGTAACTAAATAACATAAATAAATGAGTATTTAGACGCTACAACATGTGTATGTATGTATGGATTTAATGTCAAAATGGTTTTAGACAAATTTAATTACATATTGGAATAATTGAATAGTAAATGGTATTAAATTGAATTTAGAAATGATTAGCAAATATTAAAGTAAATTCCGCATCTGATATAATTTATTGAGCAGATAATACCTTAAAAGCCTTTTAAAATTATGACACGTTAATTGATTCTAATGAATATATGTTAATTAAATAATAATAAATAATAGATAAGGATAATCATTGTTAACAACGATCTGATATTATATGTATACTAGCTGACCCGGTAAACGTTGTTTTGCCATATAAATAATTTCCTAGTAATTTCTAGTGTAGACAAAAAATAGCTTACTTATTGTAAGTATGTATGTATGTTAGAATGTGTATATTGTATGTATGTAAGAATATGGTATATGCGTGAAATAAGCATGGAGCGCTGTGAACGATGAGGGAATATAAAAATAACAAAAGGCAAACATTATTTTTAAGTTATTATAATTTATTCCTTAAAATTATATATCATTGATTAAACAATTACGACAGTAACACTATTAAACAATATCAATCTCTTAATGCTATAGCGTGAACAATATTTTTTGTTAGTCCATCTTTAGCTAACACAAACAAACTGGATGGTTTACCCACTCGAGAGC
>NW_025404611.1:0-25000 GCF_020080835.1 Cotesia glomerata
AAAGAAATGAGTAGCGAGGGTCAGTTAAAAAAACTGGGCGGCTACGAATAAAGTTTTTTTTATTTAGAATAATTAAAATAAATTCAATTAAAAAATTAGTGATGAGGGTTAGTTACAAGCACTGGATAGCTATGAATAGATTAGTATTTTTATTCGAAATAATAACAGTAATTCAGAAATGAAAAATAAGTAGCAACGGTCAGTCAAAGGTACTGGGTAGCTATGAATTAATTTTTATTTTCATTTAGAAAAATTGAATTAATTTTGATCAAAAAATCAATGATCAGGGTCAGTTTCAGGCACTGCGTAGCTGTGAATAAAATTTAATTTTCATTTAGAACAATTAAAGAAATTTTTAATTAAAAATTTCGTAGGAGTAGTAAATTAAAGGCAATGATCGGCCATGAAGGAAATTTTATTTTTATTTAAATGAATTAAAATAATTTTAGAATAAAAAATAAGCAACGTCGGGAAGTCAGGGGCTCTAGGCGGCTGTGACTGAGGTTTTGATTTTTATTCGGAATAATTGAGAAAATTTTGAACTAACAATTCAGTACGTAGGATTAGTTAGAGGGACTGGGCGGCCATAAATGAATTTTTATTTATATTTAGAATAACTAAAGTAATTTTGATAAATAACTTTGTTATCAGGGTCAGTTACAGGCACTGGGTAGCTATGACTGAATTTTTATTTTTATTTAGAACGATTGAAGAAATTTTTAATTAAAAAATCAGTAGTGATAGTAAGTTAGAGGCACTAAGCAGCCATGAATGAATTTTTATTTTTATTCAGAGTAATTAAAGTAATTTAAAAAATAAACTTAGTAATTCGGTTCAGTTACAGGCAATGGGTAGATATGAATAAATTTTTATTCTCATTTAAAACGATTAAAGTATTTTTTTATGAAAAAATCAGTAGTGATGGCAAGTTAGAGGCACTAGGCGGCTATGAGTGAATTTTCATTTTAATTTTTCAAATGAATTTAAATAATTTTTAAATAAACAATAAGGAGTGACGGTCAGTCAGGGGCTATAGGCGGCTATAACTAAGTTTTTAATTTTCATTTGGAATGATTGAAGCAATTTTAAATTAAAAATTACTAGCAAGGATCAGTTAGAGTTACTAGGCGGCCATAAATGAATTTTAATTTTTATTAAAAATAATTAAAGTAATTTTTAATAAAAAAAATCAGTAGCGAGGGTTAGTCAGAAAAAGTGGGTAGCTACAAATAAAGTTTTTTCATTTATAATAATTGAATTGAATTCAATTCAACGGAAAAATTAGTGATCGGGGTCAGTTACAAGCACTGGATGCTATGAATAAATTTTTATTTTTATTCATAATAAAGTAATTTAAAAATGAAAAATAAGTAGCAACGGTCAGTCAAAGGCAATTGGGAGCTATGAAAAAATTTTTGCTTTTATTTATAAAAATTGAATCAATTTTAATCAAAAAATTAGCGATCAGGGTCAGTTACAGGCACTGCGTAAATGTAAATTAATTTTCTTTTGCATTTAGAACGATTAAAGTAATTTTTAATAAAAATCAGTAGTTATAGTAAGTTAATAGCACCAAGCAGCCACGAACGAATTTTCGCTTTTATTTAAATAAATTGAAATATTTTTTAAATACAAAATAAAGATTGACGGTCAGTCAGGGGCTCCAGGCGGCTATGTGAGTATTCGATTTTTATTTGGAACTAGCTGTTACCCGCCCGCTTTGCTGGGCACTTTATAGAATTGTATTTTTAGATCTAGACTTTAAATTTAATTGGAGTATTGTTTTGACTTGCACAGATTCCAAATTCCATAGGATTGGCCTGTATTTTGTATCCATGTGATTATTCTAGCTAAAATGCATTGTAACTTTCAATGTGCAATCACTATAACATTCCTGTATCTTTCTTCCAAAAATAAATATCAATTGACACGAAGGAAAAAATTCGAAATGAGCATCGAAAGTTTCAGTTAAAGTTATTGCAGGTCTCATAATTGTAGTTGAAATCTTTCTAGCTTAAAGTGCGACTAATTTTGCCTTTGATTAAAAATTCCTCCGTGACATCAATTATTCATAGAAAATTATTTGTACATGGTTTTTATAAATTTTCTTATAATAAGTAGCCAAATATCTTTTCCATACCTCAAGTGTTTAGAACATGCATTGATTTTAATCTGTTATATTCCTGCGATCCCGTAATAAGAACAATTTATCGATTATGTGATCAATAAGAATAAAATGTATTTAAAATTCTTAGTCCGTTGACCGAATAGCTACATGTAAAATTGAAAACCTTACAATGACTTTTTCGCCGCTGCCAAAGAGACGATTGTTGTAAGAAAATATAATTATTAAGAAAGCAAAATATTTAATCCGTTGAACTTGGAGGCCATCCCGGTAATTGCCTGTATCTCTTAAGATTCTAACAAATTTTATATCTGTAGAAACTGTATTCGAAGAATATGAATTTTTCGACAATTGTCACTCCCGCACTCCTATGTAGGGGAGGAATTTCGTAAAATCATATTCGAGATGATTTCTACATTATAAATGAAAGATTCCAACAAAACTTCAAGTCCATAGAAACTATTGATTGGAAATGAGAGATTTTCATTGTTAATGCTCCCGCAATCCTTTTTGGATTTAGAATTCGAGACATTCCATTCTCAGCTGAATTTGACATCGTACAAAAAGATTTCTACCAAATTTAGAGTCTGCAGAAGTTACAGTTTGGAAATTCAAGTTTTAGATTTTAACACCTACCCCCGCAATCCCTATCGGAAGTAGAATTCTTTGAAATCTGCTTTGAGATGATCTCCTCATGACAAATAAAAGATTCCTACCTAATTTCGAGTTTGTAGAAGGTGTTTGAATTTCAAATTTCCATTTCCAAACTGTAAAGTTTGGAAATGGAAATTTGAAGATCTAACACCCACCCCCGCAATCCCTGTCAGAAGTAGAATTTACTAAAATCCGTTTTGAGATGATTTCTACATGACATATAAAAGATTCCTATCAAATTTATAGCTTTTAGAAGCTATATTTCAGAAATTAAGATTTATTATTGTCAACACCCACCCCCGCAATCCTTATTCGGGGTGATTTGTCATAAAACCCGCTCTCAAATTATTTCTAAATCATATATAGAAGATTCGTACCAAATTTGGAGTCTATAAGAGCTATATTTAACAAACGGAGTTTTCATTATTAACGCCCCCGCGATCTCTTTTTGGAGTTGGAATTTGATAAAATTCATTCTTAGCTGAATTTGACATCATACATGAAGATTCTCACCGAATTCGGAGTCATTAGGAGTTACAGTTTGAAAATGAAAATTTTAGATTTTAACACCCACCCCTACAATTCCTATCGGAAGTAAACTTCATTGAAATCCATTTTGAGACGATCTAAAACACCCACTCCCGCGATCATTATTGGAGTTGATTCGATCGTTGTAAAATCCGTTCTTAGATAATTTCTATATCACATATAGAAGATTTCTACTAAATTTCGAGCTTATAAAAGCTATAGCTTGGAAATTTAAAATTTTAATTGTTAACACCCACCCCCGCAAACTCCTGTGAGGTAAGCTATCTTAGAATTCATTCGAATATTATTTCTACATCTCTAACAGAAAATTCCTACCTAATTTAGAGTCTGTAGGAGCTATAGCTTGAAAATTAAAAATTTTCATTGTTAATACCCACCCCCGCAACCCTCTGTAGGGTGAGATATTGTAATATTTATTTATAGATTATTTCTACATTTCTTACAGAAGATTCCTACTAAATTTCGAGTCGATAGGAGCTATGGTTTAAAAACGGGAATTTTTCATTGTTAACGCCCCCGCAACCCCCCTTGTCGATGGAATTTCGTAAAATCCGTTCTTAGCTGACCTCCACTCGGCGAAAGGAATATTCCTACCAAATTTCAAGTCTCTAGGTCTTATAGTTCCAGAGATATCGTCATGAGTGACTATCTATATCTATAGAAAGTCTCCTATATATATATAAATAGATAATTGAAGCAATTTTGAATCAAAAAATCACGAGCGAGGATCAGTTAGAGAAACTGGGCAGCCATGAATAAATTTTTATATTCATTTAGAATAATCAAATTAATTTTAAATAAAAAAAATCGGAAGCGAGAGTTAGTAAGAAAAACTGGGCGAACATGAATAAATTTTTATATTGATTTCGAAAAATTAAATTAATTTTAAAGAAAAACTTGGTGATTAGGGTCAGTAACAGGCGATAGGTAGCTATGAATAGATTTTTATTCTCATTTAGAACGATTGAAGTAATTTTCAATTAAAAATCAGTAGTAATAGTAAGTGAAAGGCACTAAGCAGCCACGAATAAATTTTTGCTTTTATTTAGATAAATTAAAATAATTTTTGAATAAAAAATAAGGATTGATGGTCAGTCAGGGGCTCCAGGTGGCTATGACTGAGTTTGTGATTTCTATTTGGAATAATTAAGGCAATTTTGGATTAAAAAATCGCTAGCGAGGATTAGTTAGAGGTACTAGGCAGCGATAAATGAATTTTCATTTTCATTTGAAATAATTAAAGTGATTTTTGATAGAAAAAAATAAGTAGCGAGGGTTAGTTAGAAAGACTGGGCAGCTACGAATAAATTTTTTTTCATTGAGAATAATTAAAATAAATTCAATTAAAAAATTAGTGATGAGGGTTAGTAACAAGCACTGGATAGCTATGAATAGATTGGTATTTTTATTCAAAATAATAAAAGTAATTTAGAAATAGAAAATAAGTAGCAACAGTCAGTCAAAGGCACTGGGTAGCTATGAATAAATTTTTATTTTCATTTAGAAAAATTGAATTAATTTTAATCAAAAAATCTATGATCAGGGTGAGTTTCAGGCACTGCGTAGCTGTAAATGAAATTTAATTTTCATTAAGAACAATTAAAGTAATTTTTAATTAAAAATTTCGTAGGAGTAGTAAGTAAAAGGCAATGAGCGGCCATGAAGGAAATTTTATTTTTATTTAAATGAATTAAAATAATTTTAGAATAAAAAAATAAGCAACGCCGGGAAGTCGGGGGATTTAGGCGGTTGTGACTGAGGTTCTGATTTTTATTTGGAATAATTGGGACAATTTTAAACTAACAATTCAGTACCTAGGATTAGGTAGAGGGACTGGGCGGCCATAAATGAATTTTCATTCATATTTAGAAAAATTAAAGTAATTTCGATAAATAACTTCGTTATCAGGGTCAGTTACAGGCACTGGGTTGCTATGACTAAATTTTTATTTTCATTTCGAACGATTGAAGACATTTTTAATTAAAAAATCAGTAGTGATAGTAAGTTAGAGGCACTAAGCAGCCATGAATAAATTTTTATTTTTATTTAAAATAATTGAAGTAATTTTAAAAATAAACTCAGTAATTAGGGTCAGTAGCAGGCAATGGGTAGATATGAATAAATTTTTATTCTCAGTTAGAATGATTAAAGTAATTTTAGATTGAAAAAATCAGTAGTGTTGGTAAGTTAGAGGCACTAGGCGGCTATGAGTAAATTTTAATTTTAATTTTTCAAATGAATTTAAATAATTTTTAAATAAACAATAAGGAGTTACGGTGGTCAGGGGCTATAGGCGGCTATAACTAAGTTTTTAATTTTCATTTGGAATGATTGGAGCAATTTTAAATTAAAAATTACTAGCAAGGATCAGTTAGAGTTACTAGGCGGCCATAAATGAATTTTTATTTTTATTAAAAATAATTAAAGTAATTTTTAATAAAAAAAATCAATAGCGAGGGTTAGTCAGAAAAACTGGGTAGCTACAAATGAAATTTATTCATTTATAATAATTGAATTGAATTTATTGAAAAAATTAATGATCGGGGTCAGTTACAAGCACTGGATGCTATGAATAAATTTTTATTTTTATTCATAACTAGCTGTTACCCGCCCGCTCCGCTGGGCACTTCATAGAATTGTATTTTTAGAGATCTAGACTTGAAATTTAATGGGGGTATTGTTTGAATTGGTACAGATTTCAAATTTTATCAGATTGGCCCGTTCCTTTTATCCCTGTGATTATTCTAGCTAACATTCATTGTAAATTTTAATGTGCAATCACTATGACATTCCAGTGGTTTTTATCCAAAAATGAATAATGACTGAAACGAAGAAAAAAATTTGAAATGATCCTTGAAAGTTTCAGTTAAAGTAATTGCGCGTTTCATAAGTAAAGTTGAAATTTGGCTAGCTTAAAGCGTGACAAATTTTGACGTTAATTTAAATTTCCTCCGTGACATAAATTTTTCATAGAAACTTATTTGTACATGTTTTTAACTAATTCTCGTAGAATAATTAGCTAAATTCCTTTTTCACATCTCAAGTGCTTAGAAAATGCATTCATTTCAATCTGTTACGTTCCCGCGATCCGGTAATCAGAACAATTCATGTGTTATGTGATCAGCAAAAATAAAATGTATGTAAAATTCTTAGTCCGTTGAGTGAAAAGCTACATGTAAAGTTAAATTTTGGAAACCTTACAATGACTTATTTTAGCACTGCCAAAGAGACGATTGTTGTGAGAAAATATAATTATTAAAAAAGGAAAATATTTAAATCCGTTGGCCTTGGAGGCCATTCCCGTAAGTTCCTGTTTCTCTTGCGATTCTATCAAATTCTATATCTGTAGGAACTGTATTTGAAAAGTATAAATTTTTTGACAATTATCACTCCCACACTCTTATATGGGAGAGGATTTTCATAAGATCCTATTCGAGAAAATTTCTACATTATAAACAGAAGGTTTCAACAAAACTTCAAGTCCATAGAAACTTTTGTTTGGAAATGAGAGATTTTCATTGTTAACACCCTCGCAATCCCTTCTAGGTTTAGAATTCAAAAAATCCATTCTTAGCTAAACTTGACATTATACACGAAGATTCCCACCAAATTTAGAGTCTGTAGAAATTACAGTTTGGAAATTAAAATTTTAGATTTTAGCACCCATCCCCGCAATTCCTATCGGAAATAGTCTTTATTGAAGTTCATTGTAAGATGATCTCTACATGAGAAATAAAAGATTTTTACCAAATTTAGAGTTTTTAGAAGCTATATTTTGGAAATAAAGATTTTTTATTGTTAACACCTACCCCCGCGATCCTTATTGGAGGTAATTCGTTGTAAAGTCCGTTCTTAAATAATTTCTATATTATATGTAGAAGACTCTTACTAAATTTGGGGTCTGTAGGAGCTATAGCTTGGAAAATAAAAATTTTATTTGTTAACAACTACCCCCACAAACCCCTGTGAGGTGAACCATCGTTGAATTCGTTCGTATATTATTTCTACATATCTTACAGAAAATTCTTACTCAATTTGTAATATATGGGAGCTGTAGTTTATTAATGGAAATTTTTTATTGCTAACGCCCCCGCAATTCTCTTTGAGGTAGAACATCGTAGAATTCGTTCATAAAATATTTTTCCATCACTTACAGAAAGTTCCTACAAAATTTGGAGTCTGTAAGAGCTACAACTTTAAAATTCAAAATTTTCATTGTTTATACCCATCCCCGCAACCCCTGTGGGATGAGATATCGTAAAATTCGTTTATAGATTATGTCTATATCTCTAACAGAAGATTCCTACCAAATTTGGAGTCGATAGGAACTATAGTTTAAGAACGGGAATTTTTCATTGTTAACACCGTCGGAAACCCCTTTGGGGGAGGAATTTAATAAAATCCATTCTTAGCTGAACTTGACAGGAAAATTATACCGGAAGATTTCTACCAAATTTAGAGTCTATCAAATTTACAGTTTGGAAATTGAAATTTACAATTCTAACACTCACCCCCGCAATCGCTATTGAAGGTAGAATTTATTGAAATCCTCATTTAGATCACTTCTACATCACACATAGAAGACTCTCACCGAATTTGGAGTCTGTAGGAGCTATAGCTCGGAAATTTAAAATTGTAATTGTTAACACCCACCCCCGAAATCCATATTTGGAGTAGGTTATCATTAAATACGCTCTTAGATCATTTCTACCTCAAATATAGCAGATTCTTACCAAATTTAGAGCCTATGGAAGCTTTAGCTTAGAAATTTAAAATTTTCATTGTTAGCACCCACCCCCGCAATCCATATTCGGAGGAGGTTGTTATAAAATCCACTATTAGATCATTTCTGGATCACATATAAATGATTCCTACCAAATTTAAAACCTATAGGAGCTATAGTTTAGAAATTTTTTATTTTCATTGTTAACCCCTACCCCGCAATCTTTATTGGGGATGAATTATTATAAAATCCGCTCATAGATAATTTCTACATCACATATAGAAGATTCCTACTAAATTTGGAGTAGATAGGAGCTATAGTTTAAAAATGGGAATTTTCCATTGTCAACGCCCCCTCAACCCCCTTGTGGGTAGAATTTCGTAAAATCCGTTCTTAGCTGACCTCTACTCGGCAAAAGGAATATTCAACTACAAAATTTCAAATCTCTACGCCTTATGGTTCCAGAGATATCGTGATAAGTCAATATAGACGGAAATCTCATATATATATATATAGATAGATAGATAGATTTATTGCCACCAGATGTACAGCTTGTCTAAAAAACTCTGATACATCTTTTGCTTAAATCTTCTTTTCTTACACTAATTTTATAATTTATTATTTTATTTTAGTATTCCAACTTGATAGTTAATCTATATTTCGATCTATAACGCTAGTAAATACTTTCGTTGACTTTGGGTCGTTTCCTTAGTTTCAGTTTATCGCAAATAGCAGATTCTTTTTAAATTTGGAGCTTATAGGAGCTACAGCTCGAAAATTTAAAATTTTAATTGTTAAAACCCACCCCCGCACATCCTTGTGGGGAGGGATATCGTAAAATTTGTTAATAAATTATTTTTACATTACTTACAGAAAATTCATACAAAATTAGGAGTCTGTAGGAGCTAGAAGTCGGAAATTTTTAATTTTCATTGTTAACGTCCACCCCCGCAATCCATATTGGGAGTAGATTGTCGTAAAATCCGCTCTTAGATCATTTCTACATCACATATAGAAGTTTCCTACCAAATTTGAAGTCGATAGGAGCTATAGGTTAAAAATGGAAATTTTCTATTGTTAATGCCCCCGCAACCCCCTTGTGGGTGGAATTTCGTATAATCCGTTCTTACCTGACCTCTATTCGGCGGAAGGAATATTCCTACCAAATTTCAAGTCGCTACGCCTTATGGTTCCAGAGATATCGTGATGAGTCAATACATAGGTGGGAATCTCTTATATATTGTGATGCCTTTTCCGGCACTGGCGTCGACAGGGCCGGATCAGGTCACCCAAAAAAATTGGCTGACCTGGTTCGTAGATTTGGTTGGGCGCCAGGAACTCAATGTTCCACAGGTCGATCTCGCGGTGGATCTTCGTGGGCGGCGGGTCGGTGTTGAAGAGATTCAAAAATCGAATCACGGCAATCGACGAACAAAGAAATCGAAATGGGACGATAGGATCGGTTAATCAGAGCAACAACAATTAAAAAAAATAATTGAGGCGTGCAATTCTAATCCAACAACGGTTTATTCAACAACAAATATATACTGTCGGCAATGTCGCATTAATAACAAAAATTATTTAACGCAAAAATAATTCTAACGCAAGACTAGTGCTAACGCAATGATTCGACATTTCAAAATAAACCAAATTCTAGAAAGAAATTCGAGTAACCAAAAATAAAAATTACAAAGCCCTTTCTTTCAAACAAAATAAATAAAATGTCGGTTCGCCAAAATGCTTCAACAAATTTCGAAACGAATAAATAATTCAACTCGCAAAATTTATTCAAAATTTCAAAACAAATAATTAATTCAATTCGCAGAATTTATTCGAATTGTCAAAACAAAGACTTAATTCAATTCGCAAAATTTATTCAAAATTTCAAAACAATTAATTACTTCAATTCGCAAAATTTATTCAAAATTTCAAAACAAATAATTACTTCATCTCGCAAAATTTAATCAAATTGTCAAAACAAATAATTAATTCAATTCGCAAAATTTATTCAAATTGTCAAGACCAATAATTAATTCAATTCGCAACATTTATTCAAAATTTCAAAACAAATAATTAATTCAACTCGCTAAATTTATTCAAAAAATTTTTAAAAGGAAACCATTATTCCAATCGCAAAATTTTATTAAAAATTTCAATCGCAAAATTTTATCAAAAATTTCAATTGCCAAATTTAATAACAAAATCTCAATCGCAAATCTTTATCAAAAATCGCAACAGCAACATTTATCTACGAAGTCTTCTTTTTTTTTTTTTTATTAAAAAAAAATATAATAATTTCAATCGCAAAATTCAACCAATAATTTCAATCGCAAAAACCTAATAAAGATCTCAAAATTATCCAAAATAATTCAAATCATCAAATGGTTCAACAATGACAAGAAAAAAACAAATTATGCGAAGTATTCGAATTCGTCAACTTATTTTACAAAGCACTTTACTAAGCCGCTTTGTCGGGTATTTGAAGCTCGAGGTAGGTAAGCAGTACTTATAATCCCGACCAAAAATTCCACACACACAAACACGTGACTCAACGGTACCGTGCCGCAGAGTGTCGTCACTAAGCTTCAAAAATACCGCACGGAATTTCTTTAATTCCGTGCAACTCGAATTATAAACAAATTATTTTAACACGACGAAATTCGCGGTGATGACACCCTGGGGCTAATAAAGACAGCGACCAGACTTACCCTGCAGCTACCGTAGACGTCTCGGGCGATGCTGACCAAGTAGACGAAGTTGGCGGCAAAACTGACGGAAGAGCGTCGATATCTCGGCGATGGCGTGTCCGGGGTCGTAGTGTCCAAAACAATTCAGCGAAATAGTTCACAATAATGTACACAATCGTACTCACGTCAGCGACAAATTTATAAAAAAACTCAACAGCAAAAATAATCGAAATAGAACGGCACGATGCCACAGTCACGGCGTCTAGATCAGAATTCATTGCTAATATGGCTGCCTCCTCGGCAAACCATGCTCTTTTTTTTTTCGGTTCGTTCCAAAAACTCGCATCCAATCAGCTCACAGCTTCTTCTAGCCGGCCGTTGTATTCCGGGATGCGTCCAGTATTCCGTTGCGATCGATGATTGGTCGATACTTCGATTAGTGATCAGCCTCGTGTTCAGATGGCGCCTCGCATACTTGTTGTTGGTCGCTCTCCGTCGTCATTGGTCCGTTCAAATTTTCTCGTCGTTCTATCCTCGCGGCCAGATGTCACGTTGATCGTCGATGGCTCGTAGAAATTCGCGGGTCGTCTGATCGCTATAGTCTAGTCTCACTCACTCATGCATTCAACAATAGTTCTCACGCATTCCTGTACTCTTTTCAAATTCGGCGCGTTTTCATGAATTATTCTTACCTCAAGCTTGTCATTCTGATCGGGAGGCCGCTTGAGGCGACACAGGCGCGTCGAATCTCAGCAATTCCTCAGCTTAGCCAACCTAATAATCTCTAATCGAGCAATTTCAAATTTATGGAAAATTTTCTCATGTCACAATATATATAGATAAAGTAATTCAAAAATGAAAAATGAGTAGCAACGGTCAGTCAAAGGCACTAAGGAGTTATGAAAAAATATTTGCATTTATTTATAAAAATTGAATCAATTTTAATTAAAAAATTAGCGATCAGGGTCAGTAACAAGCACTGCGTAAATGTAAATTAATTTTTATTTGCATTTAGAACGATTAAAGTAGTTTTTAATAAAAATCAGTAGTAATAGTGAGTTAATAGCACCAAGCAGCCACGGATAAATTTTCGCTTTTATTTAAATAGATTAAAATATTTTTAAATACAAAATAAAGATCGACGGTCAGTCAGGGGCTCCAGGCGGCTATGTGAGTATTTGTTTTTTATTTGGAATAATTGAGGCAATTTTGAATCAAAAAGTCGCGAGCAAAGATCAGTTAGAGGTACTGGGCAGCCATGAATAAATTTTTATATTCATTTAGAATAATCAAAGTAATTTTAAATGAAAAAAATCGGAAGCGAGAGTTAGTAAGGGAAACTGGGCGGCCATGAATAAATTTTTATTGTGATTTCGAATAATGAAATTAATTTTAAAGAAAAACTTGGTGATTAGGGTCAGTAACAGGCGATTGGTAGCAATGAATAAATTTTTATTCTCATTTAGAACAATTGAAGTAATTTTCAATTAAAAATCAGTAGTAATAGTAAGTGAAAGGGACTAAGCAGCTACGGATAAATTTTTGCTTTTAATTAGATAAATTAAAATAATTTTTAAATAAAAAATCAGGATTGACGATGAGTCAAGAGCTCCAGGTAGCTATGACTTAGTTTTTGATTTATATTTTGAATAATAAAGGCAATTTCGAATTAAAAAATCGCTAGCGAGGATCAGTTAGAGGTACTAGGCAGCGATAAATGAATTTTAATTTTTATTTGAAATAATTAAAGTGATGTTTGATAAAAAAAAATAAGTAGCGAGGGTTAGTTAGAAAAACCTGGCGGCTACGAATGAAGTTTGTTTCATTTAGAATAATTAAAATAAATTCAATTAAAAAATTAGTGATGGAGGTTAGTTACAAGCACTGAATAGCTATGAATAGTTCAGTATTTTTATTTAAAATAATAACAGTAATTTAGAAATGAAAAATAAGTAGCAACGGTCTGTCAAAGGCACTGGGTAGCTATGAATAAATTTTTATTTTCATTTAGAAAAATTGATTTAATTTTAATCAAAAAATCAATGATCAGGGTCAGTTTCAGGCACTGCGTAAATGTGAGTGAAATTGAGTTTTCATTAAGAAAAATTAAAGTAATTTCTAATAAAAAATTTCGTAGAAGTAGTAAGTTAAAGGCAATGAACGGCCATGAAGGAAATTTTATTTTTATTTAAATAAATTAAAATAATTTTAGGATATAAAAGAAGCAACGCCGAGAAATTTTAAAAATAAACTTAGTAATTTGAGTCAGTAACAGGCAATAGGTAGATATGAATAAATTTTCATTCTCATTTCAAACGATTAAAGTAATTTTTGATTAAAAAATCAGTAGTGATGGTAAGTAAGAGGAACTAGGCGGCTATGAGTGAATTTTCATTTTAACTTTTAAAATGAATTTAATTAATTTTTATATAAAGAATAAGGAGTGACGGTCAGTCAGGGGCTATAGGCGGCTATAACTAAGTTTTTAATTTTCATTTGGAATGATTGGAGCAATTTTCAATTAAAAATTACTAGCGAGGATCAGTTAGAGTAACTAGGCGGTTATAAATGAATTTTTATTTTCATTAAAAATAATTGAAGTAATTTTTAATGAGAAAAATCATTAGCAAGGGTTAGTCAGAAAAACTTGCTAGCTACAAAAAAAGTTTTTTCATTTATAATAATTAAATTGAATTCAATGGAAGAATTAGTGATCGGGGTCAGTTACAAGCACTGGATGCTATGAATAAATTTTTATTTTTATTAATTATAAAGTAATTTAAAAATGGAAAATAAGTAGCAACGGTCAGTCAAAGGCACTAGGGAGCTATGAAAAAATTTTTGCTTTAATTCATAAAAATAGAATCAATATCAATCAAGAAATTAGCGATCAGGGTCATTTACAGGCACTGCGTAAATGTAAATTTTATTTTTATTCGCATTTCAACCGATTAAAGTAATTTTTAATAAAAATCAGTAGTAATAGTAAGTTAATAGCACCAAGCAGCCACGAATGAATTTTCGTTTTTATTTAAATAAATTAAAATATTTTTTAAATACGAAATAAAGATTGACGGTCAGTCAAGGGCTCCAGGCGGCTATGTGAGTATTTGATTTTTATTTGGAATAATTAAGGCAATTTTGAATTAAAAAATCGCAAGCGAGGATCAGTTAGAGGTACTGGGCAGCCATGAATGAATTTTTATATTCATTTAGAATTATCGAAGTAATTTTAAATAGAAAAAATCGGAAGGGAGAGTTAGTAAGAAAAACTGGGCGGCCATGAATAAATTTTTTTTTGATTTCGAATAATTAAATTAATTTTAAAGAAAAACTTGGTGATTAGGGTCAGTAACAGGCGATAGGTAGCAATGAATAAATTTTTATTTTCATTTAGAACGATTAGAGTAATTTTCAATTAAAAATCAGTAGTAATAGTAAGTGAAAGGCACTATGCAGCCACGAATAAATTTTTGCTTTTATTTAGATATATTAAAATAAGTTTTGAATAAAAAATAAGGATTGACGGTCAGTCAGGGGCTCCAGGTGGCTATGACTGAGTTTTTGATTTTTATTTGGAATAATTAAGGCAATTTTGAATTAAAAAATCGCTAGCGAGGATCAGTTACAGGTACTAGGCGGCGATAAATAAATTTTCATTTTTATTTGAAATAATTAAAGTGATTTTTAATAAAAAAAAAGAAGTAGCAAGGGTAAGTCAGAAAACCTGGGCGGCTACAAATAAAGTTTTTTTTATTTAGAATAATTAAAATAACTTCAATTGAAAAATTAGTGATGAGGGTTAGTAACAAGCACTGGATAGCTATGAATAGTTCAGTATTTTTATTCAAAATAATAACAGTAATTTAGAAATAAAAAAGAAGAAGCAACGGTCAGTCAAAGGCACTGGGTAGCTATGAATAAATTTTTATTTTCATTTAGAAAAATTGAATTAATTTTTATCAAAAAATCAATGATCAGGGTCAGTTTCAGGCAGTGCGTAGCTGTGATTGAAATTTAATTTTCATTTAGAACAATTAAAGTAATTTTTAATTAAAAATTTCGTAGGAGTAGAAAGTTAAATGCAATGAGCGGCCATTAAAGAAATTTTATTCTTATTTGAATGAATTAAAATAATTTTAGAATAAAAAATAAGCAACACCGGGAAGTCGGGGGCTTTAGACGGCTGTGACTGAGGTTTTGATTTTTATTTGGAATAATTGAGACAATTTTAAACTTACAATTCAATACCTAGGATTAGGTAGAGGTACTGGATGGCCATAAATGAATTTTTATTTATATTTAGAATAATTAATGTAATTTTGATAAATAACTTTGTTATCAGGGTCAGTTACAGGCACTGGGTTGCTATGACTAAATTTTTATTTTCATTTAGAACGATTGAAGTAATTTTTAATTAGAAAATCAGTAGGGATAGTAAGTTAGAGGCACTAAGCAGCCATGAATGAATTTTTATTTTTATTTAGAATAATTGAAGTAATTTTAAAAATAAACTTAGTAATTCGAGTCAGTAACAGGCAATGGGTAGATATGAATAAATTGTTATTCTTATTTTGAACGATTAAAGTAATTTTTGATTAAAAAATCAGTAGTGATGGTAAGTTAGAGGCAATGGGCGGCTATTAGTGAATTTTCATTTTAACTTTTCGAATGAATTTTAATAATTTCTAAATAAACAATAAGGAGTGACGGTCAGTCAGGGGCTATAGGCGGCTATAACTAAGTATTTAATTTTCATTTAGAATAATTGGAGCAATTTTAAATAAAAAATTACTAGCGAGGATCCGTTAGAGTTACTAGGCGGCCATAAATGAATTTTCATTATTATTAAAAATAATTGAAGTAATTTTTAATAAAAAAAATCATTAGCGAGGGTTTGTCAGAAAAACTGGGTAGCTACAAATAAAGTTTTTTCATTTATAATAATTGAATTGAATTCAATGGAAAAATTAGTGATCGGGGTCAGTTACAAGCACTGGATGCTATGAATAAATTTTTATTTTTATTCATAATAAAGTAATTTAAAAATGAAAAATAAGTAGCAACGGTCAGTCAAAGGCACTAGGGAGCTATGAAAAAATTTTTGCTTTTATTTATTGAAATTGAATCAATTTTAATCAAAAAATTAGCGATCAGGGTCAGTTACAGGCACTGCGTAAATGTAAATTAATTTTTGATTGCATTTAGAACGATTAAAGTAGGTTTTAATAAAAATCAGTAGTAATAGTAAGTTAATAGGACCAAGCAGCCACGGATAAATTTTCGTTTTTATTTAAATAAATTAAAATATTTTTTAAATACAAAATAAAGATTGACGGTCAGTCAGGGGCTCCAGGCGGCTATGTAAGTATTTGATTTTTATTTGGAATAATTGAGGCAATTTTGAATCAAAAAATCGCGAGCGAGGATCAGTTAGAGGTACTGGGCAGCCATGAATGAATTTTAATATTGATTTAGAATAATCAAAGTAATTTTAAATAAAAAAAATCGGAAGCGAGAGTTAGTAAGAAAAACTGGGCGGCCATGAATAAATGTTTTTTGAATTCGAATAATTAAATTAATTTTAAAGAAAAACTTGGTGTATAGGGTCAGTAACAGGCGATAGGTAGCTATGAATAAATTTTTATTCTCATTTATAACGATTAAAGTAATTTTCAATTAAAAATCAGTAGTAATAGTCAGTGAAAGGCACTATGCAGCCACGAATAAATTTTTGCTTTTATTTAGATATATTAAAATAAGTTTTGAATAAAAAATAAGGATTGACGGTCAGTCAGGGGCTCCAGGTGGCTATGACTGAGTTTTTGATTTTTATTTGGAATAATTAAGGCAATTTTGAATTGAAAAATCGCTAGCGAGGATCAGTTACAGGTACTAGGCGGCGATAAATGAATTTTCAATTTTTTTTGAAATAATTAAAGTGATTTTTGATAAAAAAAAAAAAGTAGCGAGGGTTAGTTAGAAAAACTGGGCGGCTACGAAAAGTTTTTTTCATTTAGAATAATTAAAATAAATTCAATTAAAAAATTTGTGATGAGGGTTAGTTACAAGCACTGGATAGCTATGAATAGATTAGTATTTTTATTCAAAATAATAACAGTAATTAAGAAATGAAAAAGAAGAAGCAACGGTCAGTCAAAGGCACTGGGTAGCTATGAATAAATTTTTATTTTCATTTAGAAAAATTGAATTAATTTTTATCAAAAAATCAATGATCAGGGTCAGTTTCAGGCACTGCGTAGCTGTGAATGAAATTTAATTTTCATTTAGAACAATTAAAGTAATTTTTAATTAAAAATTTCGTAGGAGTAGAAAGTTAAAGGCAATGAGCGGCCATTAAAGAAATTTTATTTTTATTTAAATGAATTAAAATAATTTTAGAATAAAAAATAAGCAACGCCGGGAAGTCAGGGGCTTTAGGCGGCTGTGACTGAGGTTTTGATTTTTATTTGGAATAATTGAGACAATTTTAAACTAACAATTCAGTACCTAGGATTAGGTAGAGGGACTGGGCGGCCATAAATGAATTTTTATTTATATTTAGAATAATTAAAGTAATTTTGATAAATAACTTTGTTATCAGGGTCAGTTACAGGCACTGGGTTGCTATGACTAAATTTTTATTTTCATTTAGAACGATTGAAGAAATTTTTAATTAAAAAATCAGTAGTGATAGTAAGTTAGAGGCACTAAGCAGCCATGAATGAATTTTTATTTTTATTTAGAATAATTAAAGTAATTTTAAAAATAAACTTAGTAATTCGAGTCAGTAACAGGCAATGGGTAGATATGAATAAATTTGTATTCTCATTTAGAACGATTAAAGTAATTTTTGATTAAAAAATCAGTAGTGATGGTAAGTTAGAGGCACTAGGCGGCTATGTGAGTATTTAATTTTTACTTGGAATGATTGAGGCAATTTTCAATCAAAAAATCGCGATCGAGGATCAGTTAGAGGTACTGGGCATCCATGAATAAATTTTTAATTATATTTAGAATAATTAGAGTAATTTTGATAAATAATTTTGTTATCAGGGTCAGTTACAGGCACTGGGTAGCTATAACTAAATTTTTATTTTCATTTAGAACGATTGAAGAAATTTTTAATTAAAATATCAGTAGTGATAGTAAGTTAGAGGCACTAAGCAGCCATGAATGAATTATTATTTTTATTCAGAATAATTAGAGTAATTTTAAAAATAAACTTAGTAATTCGGGTCAGTAACAGGCAATGGGTAGATATAAATAAATTTTTATTCGCATTAAGAACGATTGAAGGAATTTTTGAATAAAAAATCACTAGTGATGGTCAGTTAGAGGCACTAGCCGGCTATGAGTGAATTTTCATTCTAATTTTTCAAATGAATTAAAATAATTTTTACATAAACAATAAGGAGTGACGGTCAGTCAGGGGCTATAGGCGGCTATAACTAAGTTTTTAATTTTCATTTGGAATGATCGGAGCAATTTTAAATTAAAAATTACTAGCGAGGATCAGTGAGAGTTACTAGGCGGCAATATATAAATTTTCATTTTGATTAAAAATAATAAAAGTAATTTTTAATAAAAAAAATCAGTAGCGAGGGTTAGTAAGAAAAACTGGATAGCTACAGATAAAGTTTTTTCATTTATAATAATTGAATTGAATTCAATGGAAAAATTAGTGATCGGGGTCAGTTACAAGCACTGGATGCTATGAATAAATTTTTATTTTTATTCATAATAAAGTAATTTAAAAATGAAAAATAAGTAGCAACGGTCAGTCAAAGGCACTAGGGAGCTATGAAAAAATTTTTGCCTTTATTTATAAAAATTGAATTAATTTTAATCAAAAAATTAGCGATCAGGGTCATTTACAGGCACTGCGTAAATGTAAATTAAATTTTATTCGCATTTAAAACGATTAAAGTAATTTTTAATAAAAATTAGTAGTAATAGTAATTTAATAGCACCAAGCAGCCACGAATGAATTTTCGCTTTTATTTAAATAAATTCAAATATTTTTTAAATACGAAACAAAGATTGACGGTCAGTCAGGGGCTCCAGGCGGCTATGTGAGTATTCGATTTTCATTTTGAATAATTAAGGCAATTTTGAATCAAAAAATCGAAAGCGAGGATCAGTTAGAGGTACTGGGCAGCCATGAATGAATTTTTTTTTGATTTCGAATAATTAAATTAATTTCAAAGAAAAACTTGGTGATTAGGGTCAGTAACAGGCGATAGGTAGCAATAAATAAATTTTTATTCTCATTTAGAACGATTAAAGTAATTTTCAAATAAAAATCAGTAGTAATAGTAAGTGAAAGGCACTATGCAGCCAAGAATAAATTTTCGCTTTTATTTAGATATATTAAAATAAGTTTTGAATAAAAAATAAGGATTGACGGTCAGTCAGGGGCTCCAGGTGGCTATGACTGAGTTTTTGATTTTTATTTGGAATAATTAAGGCAATTTTGAATTAAAAAATCGCTAGCGAGGATCAGTTACAGGTACTAGGCGGCGATAAATGAATTTTCATTTTTATTTGAAATAATTAAAGTGATTTTTGATAAAAAAAAATAAGAAGCAAGGGTTAGTTAGAAAAACTGGGCGGCTACAAATAAAGTTTTTTTTATTTAGAATAATTAAAATAACTTCAATTGAAAAATTAGTGATGAGGGTTAGTTACAAGCACTGGATAGCTATGAATAGATAAGTATTTTTATTCAAAATAATAACAGTAATTAAGAAATGAAAAAGAAGAAGCAACGGTCAGTCAAAGGCACTGGGTATCTATGAATAAATTTTTATTTTCATTTAGAAAAATTGAATTAATTTTTATCAAAAAATCAATGATCAGGGTCAGTTTCAGGCACTGCGTAGCTGTGAATGAAATTTAATTTTCATTTAGAACAATTAAAGTAATTTTTAATTAAAAATTTCGTAGGAGTAGAAAGTTAAAGGCAATGAGCGGCCATTAAAGAAATTTTATTTTTATTTAAATGAATTAAAATAATTTTAGAATAAAAAATAAGCAACGCCGGGAAGTCAGGGGCTTTAGGCGGCTATGACTGAGGTTTTGATTTTTATTTGGAATAATTGAGACAATTTTAAACTAACAATTCAGTACCTAGGATTAGGTAGAGGGACTGGGCGGCCATAAATGAATTTTTATTTATATTTAGAATAATTAAAGTAATTTTGATAAATAACTTTGTTATCAGGGTCAGTTACAGGCACTGGGTTGCTATGACTAAATTTTTATTTTCATTTAGAACGATTGAAGAAATTTTTAATTAAAAATTTTGTAGGAGTAGTAAGTAAAAGGCAATGAGAGGCCATGAAGGAAATTTTATTTTTATTTAAATGGATTAAAATAATTTTAGAATAAAAAATAAGCAACGCCGGAGTCAGGGGCTCTAGGCGGCTGTGACTGAGGTTTTGATTCTTATTTGAAATAATTAAGACAATTTTGAACTAACAATTCAGTACCTAGGATTAGGTAGAGGGAATGGTCGGCCATGAACGAATTCTTATTCATATTTAGAATAATTTAAGTGATTTTGATAAATAACTGCGTTATTAGGGTCAGTTACAGGCACTGGGTAGCTATGACTAAATTTTTATTTTCATTTAGTACATTGAAGCAATTTTTAGTTAAAAAATCAGTAGTGATAGTAAGTTAGAGGCACTAAGCAGCCATGAATGAATTTTCATTTTTATTTAGAATAACTCAAGTAATTTTAAAAATAAACTTAGTAATTCGAGTCAGTAACAGGCAATGGGTAGATATGAATGAATTTTTATTCTCATTCAGAACGATTAAAGTAATTTTTGATTAAAAACTCAGTAGTGATGGTAAGTTAGAGGCACTAGGCGGCTATGAGTGAATTTTCATTTTAACTTTTCAAATGAATTTAAATAATTTTTAAATAAACAATAAGGAGTGACGGTCAGTCAGGGGCTATAGGCGGCTATAACTAAGTTTTTAATTTTCATTTGAAATGATTAGAGCAATTTTAAATTAAAAATCACTAGCGAGGATCAGTTAGAGTTACTTGGCGGCCATAAATAAATTTTCATTTTTATGAAAAATAATTGAAGTAATTTTTAATGAAAAATAAGTAGCAACTGTCAGTCAAAGGCACTAGGGAGCTATGAAAAAATTTTTTCTGTTGTTTATTAAAATTGAATCAATTTCAATCAAAAAATTAGCGATTAGGGTCAGTTACAGGCACTGCGTAAATGTAAATTAATTTTTGATTGCATTTAGAACGATTAAAGTAATTTTTAATGAAAATCAGTAGTAATAGTGAGTTAATAGCATCAAGCAGCCACGGATGAATTTTCGTTTTTATTTAAATAAATTAAAATATTTTTTAAATCGAAAATAAAGATTGACGGTCAGTCAGGGGCTCCAGGCGGCTATGTAAGTATTTGATTTTTATTAGGAATAATTGAGGCAATTTTGAATCAAAAAATCGCCAGCGAGGATCAGTTAGAGGTACTGGGCAGCCATGAATGAATTTTTATATTCATTCAGAATAATCAAAGTAAATTTAAATGAAAAAAGTCGGAAGCGAGAGTTAGTAAGAAAAACTGGGCGGCCATGAATAAATTTTTTTTTGATTTCGAATAATTAAATTAATTTTAATGAAAAACTTGGTGATTAGGATCAGTAACAGGCGATAGGTAGCTATGAATAAATTTTTATTTTCATTTAGAACGATTAAAGTAATTTTCGATTAAAAATCAGGAGTAATAGTAAGTAAAAGGCACTATGCAGCCACAAATAAATTTTTGCTTTTATTTAGGTATATTAAAATAAGTTTTGAATAAAAAATAAGGATTGACGGTCAGTCAGGGGCTTCAGGTGGCTATGACTAAATTTTTATTTTCATTTAGAACGTTTGAAGAAATTTTTAATTAAAAAATCAGTAGTGATAGTAAGTTAGAGGCACTAAGCAGCTATAATGAATTTTTATTTTTATTTAGAATAATTAAAGTAATTTTAAAAATAAACTTAGTAATTCGAGTCAGTAACAGGCAATGGGTAGATATGAAAAAATTTTTATTCTCATTCAGAACGATTAAAGTAATTTTTGATTAAAAACTAAATAGTGATGGTAAGTTAGAGGCACTAGGCGGCTATGAGTAAATTTTCATTTTAACTTTTCAAATGAATTTAAATAATTTTTAAATAAACAATAAGGAGTGACGGTCAGTCAGGGGCTATAGGCGGCTATAACTAAGTTTTTAATTTTCATCTGGAATGATTAGAGCAATTTTAAATTAAAAATCACAAGCGAGGTTCAGTTAGAGTTACTAGGCGGCCATAAATAAATTTTCATTTTTATTAAAAATAATTGATGTAATTTTTAATAAAAAAAATCATTAGCGAGGGTTAGTCAGAAAAACTGTGTAGCTACGAATAAAGTTTTTTCATTTATAATAATTGAATTGAATTCAATGTAAAAATTAGTGATCGGTGTCAGTTACAAGCACTGGATGCTATGAATAAATTTTTATTTTTACTGATAATAAAGTAATTTAAAAATGAAAAATAAGTAGCAACGGTCAGTCAAAGGCACTAGGGTGCTATGAAGAAATTTTTGCTTTTATTCATTGAAATTGAATCAATTTTAATCAAAAAATTAGCTATCAGGCTCAGTTACAGGCACTGCGTAAATGTAATTTAATTTTTGATTGCATTTAGAACGATTAAAGTAATTTTTAATGAAAATCAGTAGTAATAGTGAGTTAATAGCACCAAGCAGCTACGGATTAATTTTCGTTTTTATTTAAATAAATTAAAATGTTTTTTAAATACAAAATATAGATTGACGGTCAGTCAGGGGCTCCAGGCGGCTATGTAAGTATTTTATCTTTATTTGGAATAATTAAGGCAATTTTAAATAAAAGAATTGCCAGCGAGGATCAGTTAAAGGTTCTGGGCAGCCATGAATGAATTTTAATATTCATTTAGAATAATCAAAGTAATTTTAAATAAAAAAAATCGGAAGCGAGAGTTAGTAAGAAAAACTGGGCGGCCATGAATAAATTTTTGTTTGATTTCGAATAATTAAATTAATTTCAAAGAAAAACTTGGTGATTAGGGTCAGTAACAGGCGATAGGTAGCTATGAATAAATTTTTATTCTCATTCAGAACGATTAAAGTAATTTTCAATTAAAAATCAGTAGTAATAGTAAGTGAAAGGCACTATGCAGCCACGAATAAATTTTTGCTTTTATTTAGATATGATAAAATAAGTTTTGAATGAAAAATAAGGATTGACGGTCAGTCAGGGGCTCCAGCTGGCTATGACTGAGTTTCTGATTTTTATTTGGAATAATTAAGGCAATTTTGAATTGAAAAATCGCTAGCGAGGATCAGTTAAGGTACTAGGCGAAGATAAATGAATTTTCATTTTTATTTGAAATAATTAGTGATTTTTGATAAAAAAAAATAAGTAGCGAGGGTTAGTTGGAAAAACTGGGCGGCTACAAATAAGGTTTTTTTCATTTAGAATAATTAAAATAAATTCAATTAAAAAATTAGTGATGAGGGTTAGTAACAAGCACTGGATAGCTATGAATAGATTAGTATTTATATTCAAAATAATAACAGTAATTTAGAAATGAAAAATAAGTTGCAACGGTCAGTCATAGGCACTGGGCAGCTATGAACAAATTTTTATTTTCATTTAGAAAAATTGAATTTATTTTTATCAAAAAATCAATGATCAGGGTCAGTTTCGGGCACTGCGTAGCAGTGAATGAAATTTAATTTTCCTTTAGAACAATTAAAGTAATTTTTAATTAAAAATTTCGTAGGAGTAGAAAGTTAAAGGCAATGAGCGGCCATTAAAGAAATTTTATTTTTATTTAAATGAATTAAAATAATTTTAGAATAAAAAATAAGCAACGCCGGGAAGTCAGGGGCTTTAGGCGGCTATGACTGAGGTTTTGATTTTTATTTGGAATAATTGAGACAATTTTAAACTCACAATTCAGTACCTAGGATTAGGTAGAGAAACTGGGCGGCCATAAATGAATTTTTATTCATATTTAGAATAATTAAAGTAATTTTGATAAATAACTTTGTTATCAGGGTCAGTTACAGGCACTGGGTTGCTATGACTAAATTTTTATTTTCATTTAGAACGATTGAAGAAATTTTTAATTAAAAAATCAGTAGTGATAGTAAGTTAGAGGCACTAAGCAGCCATGAATGAATTTTTATTTTTATTTAGAATAATTGAAGTAATTTTAAAAATAAACTTAGTAATTAGGGTCAGTAACAGGCAATGGGTAGATATGAATAAATTTTTATTCTCATTTAGAATGATTAAAGTAATTTTAGATTGAAAAAATCAGTAGTGTTGGTAAGTTAGAGGCACTAGGCGGCTATGAGTAAATTTTCATTTTAATTTTTCAAATGAATTTAAATAATTTTTAAATAAACAATAAGGAGTAACGGTAGTCAGGGGCTATAGGCGGCTATAACTAAGTTTTTAATTTTCATTTGGAATGATTGGAGCAATTTTAAATTAAAAATTACTAGCAAGGATCAGTTAGAGTTACTAGGCGGCCATAAATGAATTATCATTTTTATTAAAAATAATTAAACTAATTTTTAATAAAAAAAATCAGTAGCGAGGGTTAGTCAGAAAAACTGGCTAGCTACAAATGAAGTTTATTCATTTATAATAATTGAATTGAATTCAATGAAAAAATTAGTGATCGGGGTCAGTTACAAGCACTGGATGCTATGAATAAATTTTTATTTTTATTAATTATAAAGTAATTTAAAAATGGAAAATAAGTAGCAACGGTCAGTCAAAGGCACTAGGGAGCTATGAAAAAATTTTTGCTTTAATTTATAAAAATTGAATCAATATTCATCAAAAAATTAGCGATAAGGGTCATTTACAGGCACTGCGTAAATGTAAATTAATTTTAATTCGCATTTCAAACGATTAAAGTAATTTTTAATAAAAATCAGTAGTAATAGTAAGTTAATAGCACCAAGCAGCCACGAATGAATTTTCGCTTTTATTTAAATAAATTAAAATATTTTTTAAATACGAAATAAAGTTTGACGGTCACTCAGTGGCTCCAGGCGGCTATGTGAGTATTTGATTTTTATTTGGAATAATTGAGGCAATTTTGAATCAAAAAATCGCGAGCAAGGATCAGTTAGAGGTACTGGGCAGCCATGAATGAATTTTTATATTCGTTTAGAATAATCAAAGTAAT
>NW_025404612.1:0-3933 GCF_020080835.1 Cotesia glomerata
ATATATATATATTGACTCATCACGATATCTCTGGAATCATAAGGCGTAGTGACTTGAAATTTGGTAGGAATATTCCTTTCGCCGAGTAGAGGTTAGCTAAGAACGGATTTTACGAAATTTCACCCATAAGAGGGGATGCGGGGGTGTTGACAATGGAAAATTCCCATTTTTAAACTATCGCTCCTATCGACTTTAAATTTGGTAGGAATCTCCTATATGGGATGTAGAAATGATCTAGGAGCTATGAAATTTTTTGCTCAGTTTTTTTTACAGAGTACCTCTTACTAATCTTCAGATATCCTGAAATTTTTAAGAGGGTTTTTTTTTTATTCGAAGATATAAATTTTTGAATTTGGGAAAAAAAATTTTTTTTGTTTTTTCAAACTTCGGATGATGTTAAGTTAAAAAATTATCTAATTTCGTTGTTCTCAATAATAGAAGAATGAAAATATAATCTGTATACCATCAAATTGGTCAACAGAAAAAATTGTAAATATTTTTGGCGCATTAACATACATGATAAAAAGTGTGAATGAAATAGTACAAGATGATATTTTATTCATTCCTGATGAAAACAAAGGCCTCTTTTTACTGAAAGCTGCTGAAGATAAAGTCCAAAAGTTTTTTAGAAATCAAAATGCCAGTCGAGGCAAATTTCAGCTAACGACTGGTGACCAAATTCAGACACCAGAAGAACTTTGTAAATGGGCAAAATAACATGAATAAATTTTCGTCTGTATATTATTCCAATATACTCCATGAATGCTATTTTAAAGTATAAAGGAATAATTTTCAGAAAAATCAGCAACAACAAGTAGTTGTTTAACTTTGAGGTTCGTTTTGTAAGATGAAAATATTCTAGTTAAAACCTAGTTTATCACATGGATATTTTTGCTTAAACGGTTGGTAAATTTCGGTTGTCACCCAATACTAATCGTTTTTGCTTTAGCACTCATTGACCATTTTCAATAATAGATTTGTATTATTTTTGCCGAGTAATTCTCGACTGACATTTTGACTTTTAAAAAACTCTTGGATTCTATGTTCAACAGCGTTCAGTAAAGAGTAGTCTTTGTTTTCATTTATACTAATATTATAAAGAAAGATTCGACTGTTTGTTTGTTTGTTTGCATTGAATAGGCTCCGAAACTACTGAACTCAATTGAAAAATTGTTTCACCGTTAGAAAGCTACACATCCATGGGTAACATAGGCTATATTATATTATAATTCATGTTGAAATTTTCGTTATGAGCCCGTGCAAAGCCGGGGAGAACTGCTAGTCAGGAATAAATAAAAGATCATCTTGTTGTATTTTTTCTTTCACCTTTTTTATCATGTATGTTAATGCGCCAGAATTATTTACAATTTTTTCAGTTGACCAATTTGATGGTATACAGATAATATTTTCATTCTTTTATTTTTGAGAACAACGGAATTTGATAATTATTCAACTTAACGTCATCCGAAGTTTGAAAAAAAAAAAAAAAATTTTTTTTCCCAAATTCAAAAATTTATATCTTCGAATAAAAAAAAACGCCCTCTTAAATATTTCAGGATATTTTAAGATAAGTAACAGGTACTCTGTCAAAAAAAATAAGCAAAAAATTTCATAGCGGACTTTGATTTTCACGATTTCTTGAATTTCAAAACTTTCCCACTTGTTGATTTTTCAAAAATTTCACCCAAAAAAAATTTTTTTTCATAGCCCTAAGTATCCCCTTGAAAATGAACTTTGGCCCGTATCTGTAACTATAATATTTTTCGAGATATTACAAAAATAAATTTGAAAAACCTGAAAATGGTGAAATTTTTAATCTTGCATAACTTTTCGAAAAAAATGTTTTTAATTTTTTCCTTCGGCACAGTTTTGTTTTATGATAAAAGCAAACTTGTGACCAAATTTCATCCAAATCGGAAAGGGTCGATTCCAACTATTGGTCGATTTGACATATATATATATATATATATATATATATATATATGCTGCTCTTATGTAGCAACGCCATATATATATATATATATATACTATAAATATAAATTTTCTGTTATTTATAATTTATAAAAAGTAATAATTATGATAAATTATATTATAACAATAATAATAATAAAAATAATAATAATAATAAATATTTTATAATTATAATTCAGAAAAAAAATTACTCAGAATAAAAATAATTTTCATAAAAAATTTCCTCAACAAAATAAAACACTCTCAGCATATATATATAGGAGCATATATATATATAGCAGAGCCTGCTGCATATATATATACTATGCTGCTGGTAACTATACATATATATATATGAGCATGCAGTTACAGCAGCATATAAGGCTGGTTGGTTGCTGGCTGTTGTTGAAATACAGGCATACATACAGAGTGTCCCAAAAGTAACGGAACGCCATTGTAGCATCTTATAAACAAAATAATTCTGAGACGAAAAGTCCTTAGCCATTTTTTAATCAGACGCATAGATAATTAATTATTAATTAAAATAACGTCCTTCTATGCGTTAGAGAGAGAGCCCTAGTGTCAAGTCAAGTGCATTCTAACGAAGACGTCTGCATGTGTGAATGTGTGAGTAAATATGCGTGACTACGTTAGCTATAGAAACTAGTTAGTCATATATTTAGTTGTGTCTTTGTTTGGCACATACTTTACTTGACACTGGCGCTTTCTCTCTAACAAATGACGAGACGTTATTTTTAATTAATAATCAATTATATATGTGGTTAATTGAAGAATGGCTAAGGACTTTTCGTCTCAGAATTATTTTTTTTATTAGTTGCTGCAATGGCGTCCGTGACTTCTGGGACACCCTGTATGTATAGGATCTGTTCTATAGATAGATTGACTCATCACAATATTTCGAGAACCATCGGACCTAGAAACGTGAAATTTAGTAGCTATATTACATTTGTCATGTTCCAACCCCAACGGGATTTGCGGGGCTGTTAACAATGGAAAATTTCCTTTTATAAACTATAGCCCTTATCGACTACGAATTTGGTAGGAATTTTCTATAAGAGATGTAGAAATAATCTATGAACGAATTTTACGATATTTCACCCTAACAGGGGGTTGCGGGGGTGGGTATGAACAATGAAAATTTTTTATTTTCAAGCTATAGCTCCTATCGACCTCAAATTTGGTAGGAATCTGCTTTAAGTGATGTAAAAATAATTTATGAACAAATTTTACGATAGCTCACCCCACAAGGAATTGCGGGGGTGGGTGTTAACAATGAAAATTTTAAATTTCTGGGGTGTAGCTCTTATATACTCCAAGTTTAGGCTCCTATATACTCCAAATGTTTTGACAAAAACATGCATAAAAATTTGGTTAAAAAAATTGATCAATAGTGAGATATGATCTTTTTTATAAGAGACTAACACAAAATATCAAACTGTGATAAGCATAAGCTTACTATAAATATTAAGAGCTCAAATTTGGTAAGCATTTTCTAGAGGTGCCTGAGAACCAACTTTTCAATCTTAGAAGGTAAAAAAAAAATTAGGAAAACGGTTGACCCTGAAGGCCATCTCTGCAACTTCCTGCTAATTCCATGCTTAGGCGCTTAAAATTACACCTATGACGTTTTTGAGCTCTTCGAGCTCAAAAATACAATTTATGGGTTATTTTGAGCTCTCCAAGCTCAAAGAGATTGCTTTCTTATGCTTTAAAGCTCTTCGAGCTCAAAAGTCTGAAAGAGATTTGATGACACTATTTTTTGAATTTTTGACCACAATAACTTTTTGAATGAATAAACCGATTTTACACGCGGTTAGAAGCGATTCGACGCGGGTTTTTTAAATCATAAAGAATCTTGAATTTTGAATTGATAGCGCTTCGGGGTACAGAATTTATTCCAGAAAAAACACTTTTCGGTTTTCTTTCGGTTCACATTATCGCCATAGAACAGAATTAACCGAT
>NW_025404613.1:0-3932 GCF_020080835.1 Cotesia glomerata
TCACACACAAACACACACACATAAACACAAACACACACACACACCGCCAGAAGAATGACATCTTACCGACCACTCTGCAGGCTAGATAGGGCGAGTGGGTGATATTTGAGTGGCCTATCCATCAATCGAATAGATGCAGTAGTCGACCCACTCTTGGCAGACAAACTATTTTCAGTATGGATTCTGTAAAGGACGATCAACACTGGACGCGATCAACCTGGCTGTTAATACGGCATTAAAGAGGGCAATCGCAGGAACGTTAGATAGAAGGGTGGAACGAAGAAGTACTCGCCTGGTGGCTGCTTTGCACATAAAATGCTTTTGAAAAAATGCCTTCAATTTCGCTAATTGGGACCGGCATCATGCAAGCTCTCGACGAGTAAGACCGTGCCAACATATTTTCGCAGACTAGCGATTAGCTATTTTACAGATAGAGTGCTGAAATACGATACAAAGAATGGTCTGAAAAGTATAGATATAAATCCGGTCCAGAAATACCGGGCTCTGTTCTTGGTCCACTTCTGTGAAATATCATGTATGACGGGCTCCTGAAACTGAAGCTTCCAAGATGTGTCGAACTGGTAGCGTATGGCGTGGATGATGTTGTGCCGCAGTCATCGTCGCCGAAAACACCTCGACGAGATTCAACATCTGTTTGACATCACTATTGAGAAGATCAACCAGCGGATGGATACAGTGAACCTACAACTGGCCAAGCAGAAGACTGGAAGCAGTGCTTATTACCAGCCGATAAGAAGTTAAAACAATTAAGCTGAAAGTCGTGGTGGACCGAGAAATCACATCACAACCTCATATACGATACTCTGCGAAAGTAATGCTTGATGCCCGACCTCAACTTCAAGCTGCAAGGGGGTGTAGTCAACACGTCTGTAACGAAAAGCGTCAGTAGTGAGAGCTAAGTTCTCGCACGATTGGATGCCGAACGTCGGAGGCCCAAAGCAGAGCAGAAGGCTACTATTGTCACTGCAGTCACATCGGTGCTCACCTACGGAATATCGATTTGGGCTGACGCACTAGAGGTGCAAGAGTCATGGAGAAAAGCTGGTCCAATATATCGTATGAGTGCCCTACGAGTTGCAAGCGCCTTTTCGAACAATATCAGAGGAAGCAGTATGTGTCGCTTCCGGAACTTTTCCTGCTCAGTAGTCTTTAGCTGAGGAAAGACGGAACCTTTACCAACGAAAGAGGACAACTACACAAAGTGCTGGAGGAACCTCAGAGCTGAAGAACGGCAGAACAGCATCGCACGATGGCAATCGCAGTGGGACGCCGCGACAACAGGGAGATGGACACACCGTCTCATACCTGAAGATCGACGTTTTTGGCTAAACCGAGGTCATGGCGAGGCTCAATTACTATCTGACGCAGTTGTTGTTGTCAACCACATCGATGTTTTCGGGACGTAACTTCTCATTAATCAATGAAGACGCGGAGCACGTTTTCTTTGAGTGCCCACGATTTTACCCAGCAATATGAGCTTTTGGAGATGATCCGCTAAAAGAGATAAATCCAACCAGAGACAATAGTAGAAGCAATGTTGTCAAGAGCCTCCTGGAACGCAATCAGCGTAACATTTTGCAACAGAAGTCCTTATAAACTTGCGCACCCATCGAAAAAAGAAGAAGAGCAAATGACAACAACTAGAAGGGAAGGGGGTAAAATAATTAACCTTAGCTACCCGAAGAAAGCGCAGGTAGCTAGATTCTCCCCTCACGAAGTAATGACTAACCAGGTGAGTTATGGGTTATAATCCCATGAGGGATTAGGGGAAAGAGAGAAAAGGGGGTTTAAAGGTTTAGTGGGTAGGGGCCCTGCGTCGAAGCCACATATCCAGGCCGTAAACAATCTCATGCCTAGTAAATCCGTAAAAGGATTCCCCCTTAAAAAAAAAAAAACACATACACACACATACACACATATATATAAATATATATAAATATATAAATATATAAATATATAAATATATATACGCAGACTCAGTGACTCACCTCGCGGGAGTAGTCAGGGAAGCTTCTTATGACCTTTAAACGTCGAGATCTGATGAAAACTCGACTTCTGAAAACTAGGTGAAATCAATAACTTTCCAATTTTCGAAAATTTTCGATTTCTTTCTTAGCAGGAAGTTCAAAATTAACACTTTTCAAAACAAAATTGATTATTTAAAATTGATTATTTATGTTAAAGCTGCAATTAGTTTTATATTATTAAATTGATTTCTATTCATAGTAAACAGATAAATTTTTATAGTATAAGATTAATGTAAATAATTTAAAAAATCAATCACTTATAACGTAAAATTGATTTTGATAGTTCTGAAATTAATAAATATAATATTAATTCTATTTATATTCATCTGAAAAAATATTTATAGAAAAAATTCTACTAATTATCGTCATGTAAATTGGTTATTATTATATAAAAATAAATATTAATTGTCTCAAATTAGTATTTTTATAACTCAAAATTAATTTTATTTAATATTCATTAAATTTCTATTCATCTGAAATCAATTTTTAAAATGTAAAATTAATCTATTTATAGTTTTAAAATTTAATTTTTGGATATCAGAGAATGCAAATATTCATTGTCTAAAATTTTTATGTTCTAAAAATAAAATTTTATTACATAATATTCAATGTCTAAAATTGATTTTTCTTCAATTAAATTAACTTAAAATTATTTACTTATTATCTGAAATTATTTCTTATTATTTAAAATCAATCTTTATGAAATAAAATAAACTATTTATAGTCTAAAATCAATTTTTATGACATTCGAATTATTTTTGAATTGTTAACAATTTATTATTTATGAATCTAAAAATATATTTTCTTTTGTAATCGAAAATCAGTATTCATCATATTAAATTGGATTATTTATAGTCTAAAATCAATTTTTATAATACATAATTTATATTAATTCATTAAAAATTGAATTTTATGATATAAAATCAATTTTTATACAACGAAATTGATTATTGTAATTTAAGATTAATGATTTATGATCTAGAATTACAATTTTTTCAACAAAGTTTAGAGGTTTTATTCGATGTTTTAAATTTTCATGATAATAAATTGATTATTTACAGTCTGAACACACTTTTTCAAATAATAATTCCATTTTTCGTTATCTAGACCACTTTAATTGTAATAGTAATTATTCAGAGTCAATAATTCACTTAAACCAGAAAAAATTAATTTAAATAATTTTTAATGGATTATTGATAATCTTCAACCGACCTTTGTAATTTATAATTTATAATCTTAATATAAATTCAATTTCTCCTTTTTTTCTCTATTTCTTAAAAAAAAACAAGTTAACCAAGTAAAAATTAATTATTTATGATTTCAAAATATATTAATTTAATTTGAAATGATTTTTGAGATTATTCATTTTACCTGAAAGTTTCATCCTTTCATAATTCCTTTGTATGATATGTACCAATGCTATCCAACGTCAAAAGTAATTCTTATGATATCATATTGATTCCAAATGATTAAAAGTTAATCAATTATCATCTAAAATTAATTTTCATAGTTGACAATTAATTTTAATGATATCGAATCAATTTTTTTATTGAAATATTAATTTTTACATTTTAAAATGAGTTATTTATTAACATCTAGTATCAATTTTTATACTATAAGATTAAATTTATAATAAATAAGTTAACTAAAGGAATTTCAAATTATTGATTTGAATCCAAAATTAATTTCTAAAATTTAAAATAAATTTGTATTATATAAAAAAATTTTCATGTTATAAAATTAATTTGTATAATTCAATAATTATTTTTATATCATTCATTCAATAACTATTTATCTAAAATTGATCATTATAAAAAAAAAATTAGTTATTTATATTCTTAAATTAATTTACATGAATAGAATAGAATTAGGGGGGGAGGGAAT
>NW_025404614.1:0-3928 GCF_020080835.1 Cotesia glomerata
CTCGTTTCAATATATATATATATATATATATAAGATTTCTCCAAATTTACTGATCTGAATCATTGCAAATTATACTCAAAATCTGAAATTGGCCAAGCCCTTTTAAATGGTCCCGACCGCGATAATATCGGATCAGCCGTTCAAAAGTTATAAGCGGTTCACATACTTTCACACACACACACACACACACACACACACACACACACACACACACACACACACACACACACACACACACACTCGGGGCAGAAGAGATACTGCTACCGGGCGCGTCTCCCCGAGCGGATGGGAGAACGCTCGCTGTCCTTGGATGACACTTAATCTCTTAGTTGATGAGGTACAGCGGGTAGGAGCCAAGCTAAAATAACCAAAACAAAATAAGCTCCTCGTGGACAAAACTTCCTTTAATGGGTTGGTCACACCAATCTGACCTAGTGCAAGACGATTGGTTCCTGCTGTAACTCACTGGGAGTGTCCGGAAACCTGTATCGTAGTTTCCGGACGATGGCAGGCCACGGCTGATGTGAGCTTGCTCTGCCGAGCTGAAAGTTGCAAGCAGTGGATCAGGAGCCAGCCACTTCGGCCTTGATCAGGAAGTACGCAGTGGAGTGTTAGAGATCGGGAATCTTCACCGCCCGAGCGAGTCTAGTCCGTCCTGTGTATTCCGGGACTGGCTAAGTGTCCGGTAGGCCTCAGGCAACTGGGGTAGGAGTATTATCTCCGAGGGTACACCCGTTCCTAGTGGTGGCAGCCCGCTGCAGTGCGTAGGGTGCGATGGTAGATCAAAAAAGTAGGAGTACGTTACGGGAAACAAACATGAATAGAAACGGGCGTCATGCTCAACAAGCAGCGAGTGAAGCAAAGCGCTGACATGAAGAGAACGCAAAGCGTTGGAGCGCTTCTTGAGAAGCTGAATTCATTGAGCTGGACAAAAGGAGTTAGTCCAAACTAAGGTCAATATTCATTAAAGTGAGATAAAGACCAAGACAACCGGTGTAGGTCAAATGCTCTTGGAAGATTCAAGAAACTGGACGAAGAATGGCGCTCATTCATTACACCGCACCCCTTGTGCTAGCATCGGAGAGAAACAGTCAAGTGGGTTGTTGAAGAAGCGATGGACACTGGAGCCGAAGGCATTTGACGGAGAATCAGTCGCCTGAAGAAGAAAAGTGGTAACTATCGGGCCAACGGCAGAGACTGAATCCTTTCTTGACCAAGACTTTTGCCGCATCCTTGAGGGAAAGTTGAAAAGAAAAATTCGTTCTCCCGAAGGCGGAGCTTTTCATGCTCCCAAGAAGCTGGAAAAGACGTTGGACCCAATGGTCATCCCATCAAGAAGCAGGATGTGGTTAAGGATCTTCTCCACAAAACTCTTGTGAACAGAACAAGAAGGCCAGGGCTGGGAAAAGCGTGCAGTCCAGAAAGCGGGGACAAGAAGAAGGGAGCGCAAAGAAACTGCCCCCAGAAACCTCCTCCTCTGGTGCCTCCAACCGAAGCCGAACCAAAAGCCAAGAAGAACAAAGCAACGAGACCGGAGGCATCTTATTATCCGGGTCCAGCGAACAAAGATAAGTATTCTTTGAAATACTTACATCGGATCAAGGCGGACGTTCGCCCAGATCAGGTCCGCAACACAGTCGAGAAGATACGCAGGACCGCGACAATAGGGAACATTCCCTACATCATCGCTGCTGTCGAAAGGCAGTAGTGATAGGGAGGTAAAAGACCTGCAGAAGACTATCGCGGGAATATTTTAAGCGAGGACGCAAATGTCATTAGTACAGGACCTGAAGAAGACCTGGAAATTCGCGATATTGGACGATACCAAATCAAGAAGACATTCTAACAGCTTTAAGAAGAGGCAGCTTGGAAACGATTGATTGTATAACAGGTAGAGGCTATTAAAATTCGTAAGGTCTTACGTAGCAGAACACAAATTGCGTCGGTGACTCTGGCAGCAACGGTAGCGCAGAAAGTAGTGAGGCAAATCACGGTAAGATTAGTAACGATTGGTACCAGCTACCTAAAGGGGAAGGAAACTTCACCGGATGAACCGTCATCTTTACTTTCGCCCACTTTGCATGCTAGATACAAAGCGGGTAAGATATTTGAACGCATAATTCACCAGAGAACAAAGCTGGTAGTCGACCCACTCCTGGCAGACAATCAGTATGGATCTCCGGAAAGGGACGATTCAAACCCTGGACGCAATCAAACTGGTTGTTGATACGGCCAAGCGAAGCAATCGTGCAGGAAACCCAGATGCCAAGGGGTGGAACTGAAAAAAGAGAGGCTATTTGCCTGGTGGCAACCCTAGGACATCAGAAACGCATTCAACTCCGCCAATTGGGAATGCCTAATCATGCAGGCCCTCCCCAAGAGTAGTTAGAATGTACCTCTGCAATACCCTTTCTGCAGATTCGTAACAAGCTACTTCTGAAAATAGGGGTCTTTGAAGTATGACACGAAAGAACGGTCTCGAGGGAGTATGATATTTCTGGAGGTGTACCAATTAGTCAAGGCGTTCAGTCCTAGGCCCGCTCCTGTGGAATATTATGTATAGACGGTCTATTATACTAACTCTGCCAAGAAACGTCAAACCTCGTAAAGCATATGCAGATGACGTATCCGTAGTGATTGTTGTCCAAACACCCTGGACGAGAGCAAACCATATGTTCGGATCTCACTTTTGAAGGCGCGTTGACCGGTGGATGTGACGCAGTGAACCTGCAAACTGGCGCAACACAAGACCGAGTGAGGCAGTGCTTATTTACCAGCAGAAAAGTGGTAGAGACCATTAAGCTGAAAAGTTTCATAAACAAAGCAGCCCGCCACATCACAACCGAGTATCCGTGATTTTTGGGAGTGATGCTTGATGCCCGACTCAACTTCAAGCAGCAAGTGGAACATGTCAGTGCCAAAGCGTCAGTAGTGAGGGCTTGTCTCGCACGAGACTGATGCCGAACGTCCGAGGCCCAAAACAGAGCAGGAGGCTATTATTGTCATCAGTAGTCATATCGGTGCTCACTTACGGCTTATCCATTCGGGCCTGATTTCATTAAAGACGCAAGAATCATGGAGAAAGGCTGTACAACGGCATCGACCGAGTGCCTTACGAGTAGCTGGTGCCTTTCGCAATCATATCAGAAGTGCTGCCAGCAGTCATTGCTGGAACCCTCACCTCTTAGAGTTCTAGCAGAGGAAAAGGCGGGCCCTTTACCAAATCTTGAAAAGGTCAACTGCACTCGAGCCCTGAAGAACTTAGAATTGAAGAACGGCAGAAGAGCAATGGGGCCGATGGCAACTACAATGGGGATGCTGCAGAGAAGGGTAGGTGGACGCACCGTCTCATACCTCGGATCGACATTTCAGTTTAACCGGAATCACGGTGAGGTCAATCATCATCTTACGCAGATGTTGTTGTCGTGACATGGGGGTGTTTTCGAGAGTATCTACACCGCTTTAAGCACGATGACTCTTCGGAGTGCCCGTCCTGCCCAGGAGCTGCTGAAGACGCGGAGCACGTCTTCTTTGTATGTCCTCGTTTCGATCCACAGCGTGAAGAACTGGAGAGGATCCTGAACCAGAGAATGCAACCAGATTCACTAGTAGAAGCAATGTTGTCATCAGAAGCTGCCTGGAACGCTACCAACACGTTTGCAACAGAAGTCCTTAAAGACTTGCGTTCCACCGAAAGAAAAAGAGCAAATAGCAGAAGATAGAAGGAAGGTAGTAAACACCTTGGCCACCAGAAGGAAGAGCAGTAGCTAGATCCTCCCTTCACGAAGTAATGCCTGACAGCGGTTTCCATGAGGGATTAGAGGAAAGAAGGAAAAGGGGTTTAGGGTTTAGTGGGTAGGGGCGTTACGATTGTAGACGTCACTTTTGTCAGTACCAGCCTTGCTAAAGGTAACACTAACTGGAAGGT
>NW_025404615.1:0-3928 GCF_020080835.1 Cotesia glomerata
TTTAATAAAATTTTATTAGTATTTAAGGAGATTTAATTAATATTTAATAAATTTTTATTTGGGATTAGCTAAATAAACGTTTTATTAAATAGTAATAAAATTTCATTACTATTAAATAAAAATTGTCTCTCAGTGTAGGCTAGATATCAGACATGGACAGGTCTGATCAGGTCTGAGCGTATTTAAGGCTTCAGACATGAACAGACATGAGCAGGCATGGACAGGTCTGATAAGGTCTGAACTATTTAACGCTTCAGACATGAACAGACATGAGCAGGCATGAACAGTTCTGGATCAGGTCTGAGCGTATTTAATGCTTCAGACATGAACAGGCATGAACAGGTCTGAACGGATTTAACGCTTTAGACATGAGCAGGCATGAGCAGGCATGAACAGGTCTGATCAGGTCTCGAAACGAATTTAACGCTTCAGACATGAACAGACATGAGCAGGCATGAACAGGTCTGATCAGGTCTGAACGTATTTAACGCTTCAGACATGAACAGACATGAGCAGGCATGAACAGGCATATTGTGCCCAAGCTGTATTTAATGCTTCAGAACATGAACAGGCATGAAATAGGTCTGATCAGGGTGGCAATTTCAGGCCTAATCATACATGAACAATCTGCTCAGGTCTAATTTCAGGCCTGATCAGATATGAACAGGTCTCAATCAGTCCTGATCATTTTTCCTGGTAGTCTTTAGGGTCAACAGTTTTTCTAATTATTTTGCCATAATTTATTTTTATTAACAAAAGTTTTACAAACTATTAAATATCTGCTAAATTATTTTTATCAATTTTCAGAAATTATAATGGCTTTAAAATGAAAAAAAAATTATTTTTTTATTCTTTTAGTTGAATAATGAAATGTTTTCCGTGTCTTCTATTGAATAAAAGTGTTAATTGTAGGTTAAGGATACTTTAGATTCGTTTTCGTGAAATATAACATTTTAAAACAATCTTTATCATATAGGTTAGGTATGACTTTTTAATCCTCAATTAATAAATAGTTATTAATTAATAATATTTATGCAAACATTATTATGTATGCAAACAAATCATTTTTTGAAATATAGTTGTTAAGCTTAAGTTGTAATCAAAACTTTCAAGTTTTGTTTTCAACGTTCAAGTGACGTCATGAGAGCAGCAGTTGAGAGTTTTAATGCCAAAGATATTGTTGTGTTTCGGACAAACTTAGCATCTTTACTACAAACAAATGATATATTTTCTAACAAATAATAAAATACTTCGAGTCAACGGTTATTTTTACTTGTACCAAATATACATGGTTGTCATAAAGAAATATTTTAAAAAAACCGATTTTCAATAAATTTAGATTTGGCTTGAGCCAAATAATTCTTTTTTTCTGTGCATAAGTTGTGAATTTTGTCTTTATTTGTCGGAAACTTCATTGCTAAAAAATCAATCCTCTGAGTCCTCTCTGAGATTAAGAAAAGAAACCTATAGAAATCATAGAGTAGAGTTTACCGAAGATTTCTGGACCCATATTGATTGATCAACCCCATTGACAGACGTGAGTAATAGCCACATTAAAGGCAAGCTTCTTGAACTTATTTCTAAAAAATTTGACCTTAAGAAGGGTTTACATTTTTTCTCTCTCTCACCCTCTATTGGACAAACGAAAGTATCTCTGTCATACTTGTACAACAAATGGAATCTTTAAAATGCATTTGATGCATAAATAAATGAAAATTTTCGAAGCAGTGCTGCTCTTTCGATAGATAATTAAATTATCTCATCGAAGAGCGAAGCTGTTTTTTTTTCGAAATTTTATCACATACATGAGAAAACACGTTTGAAAATCCAAATCTATCAACCGCTCTTAAAAATGCAACTCGGCGTCCACCTCAAGGTTAAGAAAGAAACTCATAGAAATCATAGAGTAGAGTCTACTTAAGATTTCCAGACTCCATAATTAATCGATCAACCCCATTGACACAGTATCAGCCCCATAAAGGGCGTTTTTGACTTATTTGTCGGAAACTTTGACTTTGAAAATTCAATCCTTTGGTGTCCACTAGAGTTTGAAAAAGAAACTCATAGAAGTCATATAGAGTAGAGTCTACTGAAGATTTCCTAGACCCATTATTAATCGATCAACCCCCATTGACACCGAGTAACAGCCCCATAAAGCAAGGGCGTTTTATTTTGACTTATTTGTCAAAAATTTGACCTTAAAATTCAAATCCCTCGGTGTGTCCACCTCAAGGTTGAGGAAAGCAAAACTCGTAAACATCATAAAGTAGAGTTCACCCAAGCATTTCCAGAACCATAATTAATCGATCAACCCCATAGACATCGTGAGTATCTTGCCTCATCAGATGATAATTTTTGTTCTTTATTTGATGGAAATTTGTTTTTTTTTAATTCGTTTCTTGGTGACCACTCAAAATTAAGATTTTTTCAAGTCAAATTTCTGGACATTTAAGTAAAAAACGCCTTTTATGGGGCTGCTTCTCGGTGTCCATAGGGGCGTTGATCGAATAATTATGGGTCTGGAAATCTTCGGTAGACTCTACTCTATGATTTCTATGAGTTTTTCTCCCAATCTCGAGTGGACATCGAGGATTGAATTTTTTAAAGTAGAATTTCCGACAACATTGTACAAAATTTACATCTTATGCGGTCGATACTTGGTGTCTACGGGGTTGATCGATTAATTATCGGTCTAGAAATCTTCGGTAGATTTCTACTTGATGAATTCTATAAAAATTCATGTATGAGTTTCTTTTCTTAACCTCGAGTGGATGTCGAGGATTGAATTTTCAAAGTCAAATTTCCGACAAATAAGACAAAATTCACATCTTATGGGGCTGATACTCGGTGTTCATGAAGCGATCGATCAATTGCAGGTTCAGAAATCTTCAGTAGACTCTACTCTACATTTCTAGAAGTTTTTTTCTTAATCTCGAGTGGACACCGAGGATTGAATTTTTCAAAGTCAAATTTCTCACAAATAAGTTAAAAACGCTCTCTGCGGGCCTTTTACTCGGTGTCCATGGGGTTGATCGATTGATTATTGGCCTGGAACCCTTCTATAGTGTCTCCTTAATGATTTTCATAAGTTTTCTTTTTGCATATCTAGTGGATACCGAGAGACTGAACTTTTTTCGTTTCTATTTTTTCTGCCTGTCTTCCTCGATAGTCCATGAGATGCGTGCGCGCGACAGAGAGGTTCGACCGCTATATGTCGTTTTTCGTGATATCTTCGGAAAATATCCATTTTATCAAAACATCGGGACATTTTTGTTGGTTTCTTTATTTTAAACATTTTTTCCATTAAACTTCCCCGTCAAATTAGCCGTTCTTGAGTTATAGCGGTTTAAACAATTAAATTGTTATTAACAATTAAACTTACCATCGGCGAGTGAAATAACCTAGTTTTTCGTGATCCTCGGCAAAAAATATATAAGTATCAGTTATCAGAACTCGGGGACTTAAAAGTGCATACGGGCTTCCCTCTTCAGCCGAGGGACTAATAAGAAATAGAATAACTGTAAAAAAAATTCAAAAGCATTAGTCATTACCTTTATATGAGAATAACATTCACTACAATAGCCTAAATTTTAGGCCATCAGACAACCGGTTTGGGTCCCTTTAATTATAAACATAAACAAAATAAAAAGACTGTACGTCATTGCATTTCAGTCGACATTGCACCACAAGAAATAAGCATTTAGAGCCATCTATTGATTAAAAATAACTAAAAAAACCACCTTACCATGAAAAATTCAGATAAAGACCCCTAAATGGCGAAAAACGATCGTATTAAACCTCGGACAGTCTGCGGAGTCGTGAAAACGCGTAGTGTTCAATATTAGCCGGCATAAGACTGTGAGGTGCCTTGATAAGACAAATTGGATGAAACACCGTTCCAATTTTATTTTTAGTAGATTTCATAGAA
>NW_025404616.1:0-3927 GCF_020080835.1 Cotesia glomerata
TTATTAAAGACGTTTCAACTGAGTAGTTGAGTTTTTAGTGTCAACTTAAAAGGTTCAAAAATCCAGCATTTGTGAGTTTTTTTGTGAGTTTTTTTGTGAGTTTTTGTGTTAACTGTAAAATACACCAAAGAAAAAAAAAATGTATTCACCAATCGTCGCTATAAGTGAAATACTGAAAGAAGATTTAATTCGTGAATTGCGAGTTCGACATGAGATAAAAAAATATCTCAAAAAAGGTGGTGTTTGGCAAGACCAATCACTGTGTTTAAAAAATTTGTATGAATTATATAAAAACAATGATAATGTTATGTGGAATTAGCATGCAATTTAATTGTTATGGACAGAGTGCCAATAATATGGAGTCGGCTTCCATACAGACAGAAGCAGTATGTAACTTTAATTATGCATTATTGTCCAATCCCGATAAAGTTATTTGACGGGATGGATTTTTCAACTTTGCGGAGAAGCGTTCACTGGCAGCGTGAATGGCAGCGAACTACATATGAATATCTACTAGGATATAGTGAAGATGATGAAGATGAGATCGAAATGGAAGACTGCTTCCGCATCCGAGATATGTTTGAGTACAACGAAGAACATGTAAGTATTTTCTAAATTTTAATAAATAATAATAAATATAAAAAATTAACGAGCTAATTTTTTGTTTACAGTATGACATGGATTGCGCATACAGCTTTCACATGCGAGAGATGTTCAAGGATAATTAAGCATTTGTAAGTATTTTTTTTAAATTTAAAAAAATAATATTAATAAATATAAAAATTAATAAATAAATATTTCACTTTTTTTTCTGAATAAAGTTAAAAAAAAACAATATATCACTTTTTAGCAAAAAAAAGTGAAATATTTATTTGTGAAAAAAAAATGAACGTAAGTTCAAAATTTTTGATCTTCATATATGAGTTAAAAAAAAACTTTTAAAAAAAATCACTTTTTAGCAAAAAAAATTATAATTTATTCGATGCTTACTCCAAGCAGAAGACTTATGAACTGAGACGAAATTTATAAGGGACGATTAAATTGTAATGTAATGTAAACATTTTAGAAGAATTTTGATATCAATATATTAAATGAGAGAGAAAGAGAGAGATAATATTTTGAAATGTAACACCTATAACGATCTCTCTCTTCCTCATGCAGTTCATTCATTACTCTATTAATAATTAAAACTTTGAAAACTTTAGAAGTAATTTTTTAAAATCTTATCGTTTAGATCCTTTACACTACTATACAGTACCAGGGCTAGCTTTTGATGCAATGTTAAAGTATACTGGTGTTGAGTTGGAATTATTAACTGATTCGGAAATGATGCTATTCATTGAAAAAGGTGTAAGAGGTGGTGTTTCTCAGTGTACAAATAGATATGCATTAGCAAATAATAGATATATGGGTGATAATTTTGATTCAAATAAACCAGAATCCTATTTAATGTATTTTGATGTTAATAATTTGTATGGTGCATCTATGAGTATGCCTTTACCAACAGGCTCATTTGAATGGGTTGAATTAAATTTCGATATAAATCAGGAAATTGATAAATTTTCAAATAATACCGAAGGTTTTGGCTATATACTTTAAGTTGATCTAAAATATGCGGAGGAATTATATGACCTACATAAAGATTTACCTTTATGTCCTGAACACTTTTTACCTCCAGACAGCAAACATACAAAATTAGCAACTACTTTGTATGATAAAAAAGAGTATGTAATACACTATAGAAATTTAAAACAATGTTCAGACTTGGGATTAAAATTAACAAAAGTACACCGAATTTTGAAGTTTAGAGAGTCACCATGGTTAAAACCGTATATAGATAAAAATACTGATTGTAGAAAGGCTGCAAAAAATGAATTTGAAAAAGATTTTTATAAATTAATGAATAATGCAGTTTTTGGTAAGACTATGGAAAATGTTAGAAAATATAAAGATGTTAGAATAGTTACAAGATGGTCTGGTAGATATGGTGCTTCTGATATGATTTGCAAACCAAATTTCCATAATCTTACAGTTTTTGATGAAAATATGATTATTATTGAAATGAAATGTGCTGAAGTTAATTTTAATAAACCAATCTATGCTGGGTTTTGTATTTTAGATATGTCAAAAACTTATGTCAAAGTTTGATACCTCTGACTATCCACCAAATAATATTTACAATATTCCGTTAGTAAATAAAAAATTAGGAAAACGGTTGAGCCTAAAGGCCATCCCTGCAACTTCCCGCTAATTCCGTTAATACCTGGCCGCTTTTTTGAGCTCTTCGAGCTCAAAAGTACAATCTGTGTGTTGTTTTAAGCTCTCCGAGCTCAAAAAAATACCTTTTCTATGCTTTTGAGCTCTTTGAGCTCAAAAGTCTGATAGAAGTTTCATGGAACACTATTTTTTGAATGTTCATACCGCAATAACTTTTGAATGAATGAACTGATTTTTACGCGGTTGGCGGCATTCTACGTAGTTTTTTAAGCTTTATGAATAATTTCTAAGTTTCAATTGGTCAAACTAGAAATTTCGGAGTAACTCTGAAAAAACACTTTTTTCGGTTTTCTTTCGTTCACGATATCTCTCAAACGAATCAACCGATTTTGACCAGCTTGGTGGCAATCGACGTGGTTTTATGATGTTAAGAGCTGATTAGTTTTTTGAATCGATCGGTAGAGCTGTTTGAAAGTTATTCCAAAAAATGTCGAAGTTATGTTGAAAAAATCCTTATTTCCAAATATTTCGTCGAGGATATCTCTCGAACTAATCAACCTATTTCCACGTTTTTGGAGGCAATCGACGCGGTTTTTTAACCTCTGAAATTATTCTATATCATCAAAAACGATCCGAGAAGAAATGACGAAGTTATGTGAAAAAAAAAGTTTTTTCGGTTTTTTTCGGTTTTATTTCGTTCACGCTATCTCTCGAACGAATCAACCGATTTTGACCGGATTAGCGCCGATCGGCGTGGTATTTTGACGTTAAGAGCTGATTAGTTTTTGAAATTGATCGATCGAGCCGTTTAAAAGATATTCCAAAAAAACCACTTTCAAAAATGATTTTTCTCTAATTTTTTTTGAGATTTTTCAAAATTTCTCAAAATCTATCAGTCCGAATCGGTTTAAATTCTCAGGAAATCTAAGTTTGGCGAAGCCCTTTCGAATGGCACCAACCGCGATGAAATCGGTTCAACCGTTCAAAAGTTATAAGTGATTCACATACTTACACACACACACACACACACACACACACACACACACACACACACACACACACACACACACACACACACACACACACACACATACATACAGACATAGTGACAACCTCGCGGGGATAGTCAGGGAAGCTTCCTGTGACCTTCAAACGTCGAGATCTGATGAAAACTCGATTTTTGCAAAACGGGGTGAAAACAATAACTTCCCGATTTTTGAAAATCTGAGATTTTTAGCGGGAAGTTAAAAAGTCTTAGGATTAATGGAAGACGAAAATAATGGTAGAATTATGTCGGAATTTGTTAGATTAAGAGCAAAACTTTACGCATTTCAAATATATAAATCTGGACAAGATCAAATTCAAGCATATGAGTCTGATGAAGAAATAAAACATGATACGGTTAAAATGCGAGCAAAAGGTGTCAAAAAATCGACTTTGCGAACTATAACGTTTGATGATTATAAACAATGTCTATTCGATAATATAAGAGTAACAAAAGATGAATATGTTATAAAAAGTAGAAATCATGAAGTTAATACACTTCTTCAAACGAAATTAGTTTTAAGTTGGAAAGATGACAAACGTCAACTACTCAAAAATAGTACAGACACTTTACCATGGGGTTATGAAATATCAAGTTCACAAAAGTTGCCAATATTGAAAAAAACTATTAAAAGACTAAGATTATTGTAAATTCAATTTTTAAGT
>NW_025404617.1:0-3925 GCF_020080835.1 Cotesia glomerata
ACAACAAAATGGTGGTACTTAAATACCTCGTTGGATTATCCACAGATTCGGTAGAATCGGTGCGCTGGAATTGTTTTTACATAAACTGTAGCTTCAAGAGGATAGTTTGCTATAAAAAATGCAGCCAACGCGAGATTTAAGTTGGTACCAATTATAAATTTTTATTATAAATACAAAAAATACTAAAATCCGAACAAAAACAGTTTCACTGTAAAAAAAAATCGCGGTAAGTCCACGTTCATAAGACTATTAAGAAAAAAAAATTTCTTATTTCTTTACAAAAAGATATAAAATAAAAAAATAAAAAAATCCAAGTAACTGATATGATTGTATTTGATTTTCGGAAATTAAAAAAAATTTTGTTGTAAATTTGAAAATTAAATAAAAAATTTTGGGACGTACTTGGTGTGCGTCATTGTGTATTTTAATTTTTTTAAAGTCCTAGTAAATAGATTTTACAAATTTCATTAAAAGTAAAATATTTTGCAACCACGCACACTAAATACGTTCCAAAATTTTTTTTTTAATTTTCAAATTTACAACAAATTTTTTTTTAATTTCCGAAAATCAAATACAAACATATCGGTTACTTGGATTTTTTTATTATTTTATTTTATATCTTTTTGTAAAGAAATAAGAAATTTTTTTTTCTTAATAGTCTTATGAACGTGGGCTTGGCGCGATTTTTTTTACAGTGAAACTGTTTTTGTTCGGATCCTTGTTAACAGCACAACGCAACCTTGAAATTCCTCGGCAATATATCCCGCCAAGTGACGACAACAATTAATTAAACAAAAAAAATTTTGCTTCAATTAAATTTTTTTTCCTTTTTTTTAATTTTTTACTTCAATAAATCCCACGAGCTATTTCAGAGGAAGACGTTGCCACTTACCCTGGTCGAAGACTCCTCGGCTAATGTCCTGGGTCTCATCGCCCTCGGCTTCCACGTCGCATTGCAACAAGAAATCGGTGTCAGTCAGTCCGGTGCAGTCGTCCGTCAACGTAGGACTTATCCTCGGCGAGGATCTTCAAAAGAATACTCCGGTGTGTCGAGGCACGCCGGTTGACTCACCCGCACGTCGTATGTTTAAACAATTTTCAAATAATGGACAACAGTCAATTTATCGTCGAATTTCAATTGGCTAACCCTGAACTAACAATATTCTAACTTTTAAAATACGTCGTGAACAAATTTATCTCGTAATTAATGAACAGCAAGAATTGTCACGAAAAATTTTCAAAAGAATTAACAGAAGATGCGTCCGTGCACGACAATCGGAAAACGTGAAAGGCCAAAAAATCCTCACATGTTGCACTCCTCGCCTCTCTCCCCTGTCTCCTGGGTCCGTCGTTAGCGTTGAACTCCAGAGATGGCGCCATCTATCCAATTTTCCGATATCGACATTTCGAATGATATATTGGCTGGAGCATTGGCGCGCTCGACAGCCCGCTTTCCAACTTCACGCCTGCTCCGATTGTTCACTCTAAGTTCCGATCTGTCCGTCGTCTTGTTCTCTCTACACAGCCTCTCTCCGTCGATGATGATCTTGAAGATTATCCACGGCGATGATCCTCGTTATCTTCCTTTTCGCGGGTTCGTGGCCGACGTCGTTTGTACCATTACAATCATACAATAACTTAAATCTAACTTAAAGCTAATTACTAAATTAAATTATTTAATCTCGCTAATAAATTGTAGTTTCACGCGCGATCGAGCTTAATTCGAATTTTCTCACGCGAGGACGACTCGGTCGCGGCGAATCCAACCAATGGACAGAAAGATAAACCCAAAAACGTCCATTTAAGTTCATTTCAATTAAATTAATTTAAAAAATTAAAGTAAAATCATTAACAGGTGGCACTAAAAGCGGCCTGTTACAATTCATACAGACATAGTGACACCCTCGCGGGGATAGTCAGAAAAGCTTCCTGTGCCCTTTAAACCTCGAGATCTAATGAAAACTCGATTTTTGCAAATCGGGGTAAAACCAATAACTTCCCTGTTATATCCGGCGTGCCGTCTATAATACACGGCCTCCCATTCCAGCCGAAAATTGCAGCGCTTGCATATTTGGGGAACAACAACCTGGACTGCGCGACAACTCACTCGTGGCCGAAGAATACACATTACCGCGCATTGTCACCTTATCGCAGGAACCAATTGTTTAATGAGTAGCCCTACTCAATGAATTGCAACCGAGGTGATAAAAGACGCGAACATCATAATTCAAGAGCTCATTTACAAGGTAACAGTTCTGCCTTAGAGCCCGGGTAAGTCCTATACCCCGACACGTATAGGCAGACTTCAATTATTAAATTAATTAGTCATCTTTTCCCTAATTATTCATTTCGATTTCCTTAACGGTATTTCTGAGTTCTGTGATAGCGATTCTTCGAGCCACAATTTGTTTTGACGATAATCGAGATTCCCACAGTTCCAGTGACCTGGTCCCACTCTCAAATTATTATTTTCTTCTTCTGTAAATTTATAATCGGTGAACTTTATTTGCCGGAGTCGTTACTCCGGTTACGAACTCATATTAACTTTCAACCTTTGTTTTTATATTGTTATTAGTTAATAAGTGAATAGTGTAAGTTAAGACGTGTTTGCCCATAGGGCCAGATAAACAGAATATATAAACTAAAAACCCGAATCGAAGTGTATCATCATTCTTAAGTTAAGAACCTTCAACCTTCAATCTCCAGTCAGCAGAAGGAAGCGAGAAGCCAAGCAGCGGAACTCAAAGGTACAACGTCCAATCAAAGGCCGAATCATCGTTGGAATTAGGATTCGCAATAGTAAGTGGAGGATATTTCATTATTTCCGAGGTCGATTGTCATATTCAAGGGGCCCTCTCCGGGGTTTTCACCTTCACGAATCCATAAAATATAAACTTTACGATTCTTTCGTTAGGGAAATTCATCTGTTATCCGAACCTCCGTTAATCCAGCTACCGCATTTTAAGATCTTATTTTTCGGACATAACAGACCTGAATTTTTGGTGGCAGTGATGGGATTCGAATGGTGATCCCTCGTATTCAACAAACCACCCCGGTTCGAAATTTTATTGAAAAAGAGGTATTTCCTTCTTAACTCCTCCAAAATTCCCAAAAATTTTTCAAATCAATAACCACACCCAGAATTTAAAAATTTTTTTCATTACTTTAATATTTTATTTCGTTATTTTACATTCCGCTAGCTAAGCAAAAGTTAAATTTAACTTCGATTCGTCACTTGATACATCCGGCGTAATTCAACTCTAATTTTATTTTGGAACTTTATATAAATTTAATAATAAAATAAAATTTTTTTTTTGCTGACGTTGAAATTAGCCATCAGCTAAACCGTTCATATTTCTTTTCTTTTCTTTTATTTATTTTTTTTTTTTTTTTTATGCTTACTAATAATAATCTAATTTTTTATTATTTATAAAATTATTTTTTTTTTTTTTTCTTCTTTCTGTTCTCAACTTTACTTTGATTTCGAATCCGATTTTGATTAAAGAAAGAAAGAGAAAAAAGATAAAAAAAAAATTATTGATCATTTTGTATGTGAATCTATATCAGATATCGCCTGCTCAGATTGTGTTATACACAAACACAACTTTATAGATTACTCACTACCAGCCGGGTGTGCTGTAATTCTAACACCTTGCCGCTGATAAGGAGTTTCTAGACAGACGAACGTATAGTACTCACAAGAGTCAAAGACGCTCAATTTTTATTTAATCGTTTACTCTTCTTCATAATCTTCTTCCTACTTTACCTAAATCATTCAAATAAAAATTTCCTTTCTCACCTCCCCAGGTTATTTTAAGTAATTAAAGGTTACTAAACAATTAAATATTGGAATCGTGCCGTATACTCAAAAACGTTTTAAATGCAAACTTCTATCTTATACGTTAATTCTTCCGTACTTAATATC
>NW_025404618.1:0-3925 GCF_020080835.1 Cotesia glomerata
ATGAAAGGTCTCGATGAGTATAATGTCGGAATGAGCTTATATCTTTAAAATGTCAATATTTTACAAGAGATTAAGGTCAGTTATTATTGACATTTTTAAGATATAAACTCATTTTATAGTTAGATTCATCGAGATTTTATTTGAGTACCTACATGACATTTTTTACATATTTTATATATGTGGTATTTGTGAAATATATAAATATATGAAATATATGAAAAATTGATGTGGGTACTCAAATGAAAGGTCTCGATGAGTATAATGTCGGAATGAGCTTATATCTTTAAAAATGTCAATATTTTACAAGAGATAAGGTCATTTGTTTATTATTGACATTTTTTAAGATATAAACTCATTTTTATGACATTATATTTCATTTGAGTACCTACATGACATTTTTATATATTTTATATATATGATATTTGTGAAATATATAAATATATCAAATATATGAAAATTGATGTAGGTACTCAAATGAAAGGTCTCGATAAGTGTAACATCGTGGGATGAGCTTATATATTTAAAAATGACAATAGTTCACAAGATACAAGGTCATTTAATTGAAAAATTACGAAGCAAGTTCTCTATTTAATATTTGGCTCATTGAATCCCAGTCTTAGAAAAAATTATATTTCCATTATTAATTAATTAGTAGCCTGCATTTTATTTATAATTGCTGTATATTTTACAACTGATTATTCTTAATTATTATAATAATTATAAAAATATTTATACATATAAATATATGTATGTATGAATTTATTTGCTCATACCTGTAATGATCTTCATTATTTCAATAATTTTAGTTATAGTAAACATTTTTAAGGTTTATTTTTGAATTTTTCTTTTAAATTAAAGTGCAATAAATAATTATTGAAAAATAATTCCTGCTTCATAATTATTTATGATAAAAATTAAAAAATGACAGCAAGTGTGTAGAATTTTTCTTCAGTTTTTATTAACAAAAAATCAATCGTAATAAAGAAACATTTTTATCAAGACAGTGGTATATATATTTTTCCCCTCCTGTATAAAAGACAAACCTTATATATTACATCAATTACATGTGTCATTAAAATTTTATTGTAAAATTATTAAAAAAAAAATATCAACTTAGAATTAATATTATCAAGTGTGTTGATAAAAATTATTTATCAACACACAGTAAAATTGTGTCATAAAACAATTCATATACAAAATTAAAAAAATGAGTATTTTAATTAAAAATGAAATTAATTAATACACTTGATAGAAGGATTTGTTGACTTGTAAACTATAAAAATAAAAATATTGCTTTATTAAATATCATTACTTTTTGTTAAACTGCAGAATGTACTTTTCTTGAACTATTGACGTTTTTGAAAAATATAAGTTTTCTTATCCTTGATGTTACACCTCTATCAAGAGCTATCTCTATTTGAGTGTTCACATAACATTTTTTTATATATTTTACATATAATGGTATTTGTGAAATATGTAAATATATAAAATATATGAAATATTGATGTGGGCAATACCTTCAACAAAGGTCTCGATGAAGTGTATCAATTGTGATGAGCTTATATCTTTTATAAATGTCAATATTTTAGAAGATACAGCAGGGTATTTCTTAATTATTGATATTTTTAGAAGATATAAGCTCATCCCGAAGTTACACTCATGAAGAGCTTTCATTTAAGTACCACTTTGCATTTTTGATATATTCTTATATATATATATATATATATATATATAGCAGCAGGCATATATGTATATATATATATATCTATATATATATAAGCGAAATACTACTCATCATCACGAGATCTCCGAAACTATTTCGCCCGATTGGATCTTGGAAATTCTTAAAGCATTAGTTACTCCCATTCGTGATGTAGACGCTCACTAAGAACGGATTTACGCAATTCCTAGCCAAAATGAATTTTTCTTTCAAGGTCTACCATCACATATGCCCTCCCCTCCCCTCCCTCTCATTCCTTCTTCTCCTCCCTCCCGTGCCCTTATAATCTTTCCCCTTCCCTATATCTCTCTTTTTGGGAGCAACAATATCATTGTGACCCTCTAATCTAAGAAACCATCAGTGGCACCCGTAAATTATCGAACTCAACCCCCCTACAACCACCCACGCTAATCAACCTTTGCCATGGTTACCATTGTCATGGTTATCGTTGCCATGGTTACCGTTGCTATGGTTACCGTTGCCGTGGTTACTGTTGCCATGGTTACCGTTACCATGGTTGCCGTTACCATGGTTACCGTTATCATGGTTACCGTTGCTATAATAACTGTCAAAATGATTGGATTTTAAATTTTATCGATTGGACTGTTGGGACAGTAGGAATTCATAATCATAATGCGTTTTTTAAGAAAGAATAGCTAAATCATTAATAACTGAAATAACTTATATGTATTGGAATAATCATGAAGGATGAACTCGATTATATCATAACACAGATAAATTAAACATAAATATTATCAAGTTGATATTGTTAAATGATTATACTGATTTTAATGATTAAAATTAAAATGGTAAATTAGTGTCTGATGCGTCTTCTCTAAAATTCTTACAACGATATCGTTAAATTATTATAAAAACGGTCGATTTAAGATAATTTCTAATAAAATGAGTAATAATAAATATATTTTTAATACCACTTAATTTGTTATGAATTTATTAATAACTAGTTGATACCCGCCTGCTTCGATAGGAATACAATAAATTTTTTATGGTGTAACCTAGATGAAAAATATAAACAAATGGTTAATTTCAAAAAGATAATGAATATAAATTTTGAATTAGAGAAAAGTGATTGTTTGTGATGACCGGTGTTAGCGAGTATTAAATATATGAGAAAAGTATTTTATTATTAACATTTTTTTAAAATTTAAAAAATTATTGACATTTTTTATACTTAAATAATACTATGAAGCGGAAAGAATAGGAAAGTTATGGATAATTATTACGTGAATCGTTCCAACATTCACGTAACAGAATAATTGAGGAGGAAGAGATTGAGAAAGAAATAGGAAGGACCTTCTTAATAAGAGTTTACAGAATATGCGAGAAAAAATTCAGATAGCTCGGACAGGGATTGAACCCAGAACCTTCCGGTGACATGTCGGCTACTTCTACCATTTGACCTATCCGGCTCTAGACTAAATGTTTAGATAACATTATTATAATGGGAACGCATCTCACTACACAGTACGTCATGTAGATGCGGAAATCTGTCTAATGACAGATTTACTGACTAACTGACCCATTGATTGATTGATTATTAATAATAAAATACTTTTCTCATATATTTTAATACTCGCTAACACCGGTTATCATAAACAATCACTTTTCTCTAATTCAAAAATTTATATTAATTATCTTTTGAAATTAATCATTTTGTTTATATTTTTCATCTAGGTTACAACATAAAATTTTTATTGTATGCCCAGCGAAGCGGGTGGGTATCAGCTAGTAGGCATATATAGTATAATATATATAAAATATATGAAAAATTGATGTCGGTACTCAAATGAAAGGTCTCGATGAGTGGGTCATCAGGATGAGCTATATATCCTTCAAAAATGTCAATATTTTAGAAGATAAAGTACAAAGTATTTCTTAATTATTGATATTTTTGAAGATATAAGTCATCCCGAAGCTAGACACTCATGAAGAGCTTTCATTTAATGTACCACTTGCATTTCTTGATATGTCTTTATATATGGCGGCAGGCAGATATATATATATATATATATATATAAATATATAAAATATATGAAAAATTGATGTGGGTACTCAAATGAAAGCTCTCAATAAGTGTGAACACCAAGACGAGCTTATATTTTTAAAAATGTCAATAGTTTACAAGATACAAGGTAATTTCTTAATTATAATTCTAGAGAAGATATTAATCAATGTACTTTGCTC
>NW_025404619.1:0-3924 GCF_020080835.1 Cotesia glomerata
TGTTGACACCTATTTCTTGTTACTACTGGTATCTAATCCATCTCTGCGATTTTTTCGTTTAAAAGGCGCTGCGCGTAGGCTGCGACAGCTGACCAGTTTTCTTCTTTTGTGATCATGCAGGTTACCAAGCTCTCAGGGGAGAGCGTTGTGCCTATTGTTTTTTCGGTGCTGATTCTGTCATCCTTTCACCGATCACACTTGAAAAACGTGTGCTCGGCGTTGTCAATTTTGTCTGGGCAGTATTTGCACGTTGGTGTGCTGTGCAAACCCATCTTGAAAAGATAGGCATTGAACTGCCCATGTCCCGTCAATAGCTAGGTCAGGAAGAAGTCCGTGTCCCCGTGCTTTTGAGAAAGCCAAACTTTGATGTTTGGGATCAGGCGTGCTGTCCATCTGCCCGTCTCTCCCGATGTCCATCAGTCTTGCCACTCTTGCTGCGTTTCCGCCTTTATCCTCGTTCTTGCGTCCTCCATGTTTTCATCACTGTTTTTAGCGTCATAGAGTTTTGCTCTTTCAAACGCGAGTAGGTCAATTGGCGTAGCTCCCGCTATGATCAATACAGCCGCTTCGGAAACTGTGCGGTAGGCGCAGGCAACCCTGAGAGCGCCTCGCCACTGTACTGCTGCTATCTTTTGCCGGTAGGTCTTCTGCTTTAATATATCTGTCCATATCTCCGCTCCCTAAAGCACCACCGAGTGGACTGCTTCTAGAAGAACTCTTCTCTTTTTTGTTCTTGGTCCCTTGGTATTGGTCATAATTCGTGCTAGGCTAGACAACGTCTTGCTGGCTTTCTTGCATGCACTGTCTAGGTGTTCACGGAAAGATAGTTTCTTGTCTATCATTACCCCTAGACAGCGCAGGGCCCTCGTTGACGTCAATGTTGTTCCTCCCATGTCCACAGCGAATGGTATTGGGAACCATTTTTGACGTGTCAAAACGACGATCTCGGTTGTCTGTTTGGCGAGTTTCAGGTGATGCTTATCAAGCCAAGTCTCGACAGCGTCAATGGTTTCCCGAACTAACAGTTCAGCTTCTTCTACGTTGTCCACCACTATAGTGGCCGCAACGTCATCTGCAAAGCCTGTTAGCTCTACTTGCGCTGGCAACGGGATTTCAAGAAGCTCATCGTAGTCTGCGTTCCATAGATCGGGCCCCATTATTAAGCCTTGCGGCACGCCAGCCATTGTGGCTTATTCTTGTGGGCCTTCAGTAGTTTCCACTATTAGCTGTCTATCGTCAAGGTAGTTGTCGACTAGTGCCAGGTTCTCTGGCTTCGCTTCAAACTTGTGCTCCAGAGCGTCTAAAATGTTTCCCCAGTTTGCGCTGTTAAATGCGTTTTTGACATCTAGCGTGAGAAGAAGGCATACTTTACGAGCTTTGAGGCTACCCGACCATGCTTTTGTTGCTGTCTTTTTGACTTTCTCAATCGCTCCGACTGTCGAACGACCTTTCCGGAAGCCATGCTAATGTATGAGCTTATCGAGCAGTTTTCCAGCAATGTCTAACATACAGAGTGGTCTAAACGACGAAGGTGTTATAGGGGTTCCCTTACCTTTGTCTAAGAGAACTAATCTCTGCTGCTTCCAGACCGCGCGAAACGTGCCAGTTGCCAAGCATGCGTTGTAGGTGTTCACGAGTATGTCTGGGTACTCCAGGGCTACAATCTTGATCGCCGATGCCGGGATGCCATCAGGTCCAGGAGCTTTTCCTGTTTTGAGTGACTTGGCCTCGTCTTGTAGTTCCTTAGTTGTGAAGTGTGTTACTTCGCTGTTTGTTGCGTAGTGTTTCTCCTCCCGCGGCAGTTGTTCGAGGAATAGCTTCGCTACAATGCTGTCCATTAAGGCAGGAGACTTCAGCGCTTCTGGTGAAGCCTTTTCAAGTCGTTTGGTGATAATTTATTAGGCTTTGCCCCAGATGTCTTTGTCGAGATCATTACAGATCTCATCCTACAACATCGCTTTTCTTGCTTTGATGGCTCGGTTTAGCGTCATTTTGGCCTGCTTGTACTCTTTTGAATGCAAGTCCTGGCTTGGGGAGCGTTTCGCGACTCTCGTTGGCACGGCGACTCTCGTTGGTGCGGCGACGTAGCTGATGGCATATTTTGCAAAGTTCTGCTATGTCTGTTGACTACCAATACGCCGGCCTGTGGAACTCTGATTTTTTAGCCACGGCATAGAGGCGTCAAGCAGCAACAATCTCCTTCATCGTATTTAGCTCTGCCTTTTCCGTCTCACTGCAGGTATCCAGAGTCGGGTTGTTCTGAAGGATAGACCAGCTTCGTGCAAGTGAAGCTTGCAATGCCTCTGGATCACGCCTCTTGGCATTCCACTTCTGCTTAGAAAGGTCACGTTGTGAATCCAGAGCAGATGCCAATCCAACGTTGAATGTCACGAACTGGTGTTCACTGCCACTGTATTCTTCGGATACAGTTCAGTCTTCGACCATGTTGGCAGTCTTTGGAGTCACCAACGAAATGTCGAGGGTAGATTCCTGGTACCCCGGTCTTCTAGAGGTCGTGGTGCTTCCAGTGTTCAGCACTATGAGGTCGAGTCTAGCCGCGACGTCAGCGACCTTGTTACCTCTGGTATCGGAGAAAGCAGCACTCCACTCAGCCAATTTAGCGTTGAAGTCTCCAGCTACGATGACTTCGCCGTCGAACTCAGTGACCGCATCTTCTATATTTGCCAGTTTCTGTCAGAACATACTAATCTCTTCGTTAGGTGAGAGATAGACGCTCATGAAGTAGGTTGTGGTGGTTTTAATCCAAACAAAACCTGCTCTACTTCCGCTGTTGTTGATGGTAACGTTCTTTGTGTTCACAATCCAAATTGCTGCCGTGCCAGTTTCGTCTGCGAACCATGTTTTACCTTCGATGTTGAGATATTGCTCGCAGATAAAGCAGACGTAAATTTTATCTTCAAAGACACGCTGGCGCAGCAGTTTTTGCGCCAAGGTGCACCTATTCAGGTTGCCAAGTAGTATGCGTGTCATTTCTGCTCTCTCGTGGCTTTTATATTAAGATGATTCTCTCCACATTCCTTTCTCAATCCTTTTCTACCAATATCCTCTTACGTAAATGTGGAACGCTTCACGTAATAATTACCGTAACTCCTATTCTTTCCCGCTTTACAGCATTATTTATATTTGTAAAAATGCTTGCCGTTAGATGGACGGTGTGGCTTAATGTATATAGAATAAGCGAAAGGAAATTTAGTATAGACCGAATAGCTCAAATGGTAGAGTAGCCGTCATGTCTTCGGAAGGTTCTGGGTTCGAATCCCAAGCTATCTAATAATTTTTTCTCGCATATTCTATAAACTCACATTAAGATGATCCTTTCCACATTCCTTTCTCAATCCTTTCCTACCAATATTCTGTTACGTAAATGTGAAACGATTCACGTAATAATTACCGTAACTCTTATTCTTTCCCGCTTCACAGCATTATTTATATTTGCAGTGGCTGACTTTACTGCGGTGAAGGCCTTGCTGTCTTCGGTCTTTTAAGCCATTTCAAGGAGAACGCCTCCGTGTTTCGTCTTTTTAATAGACTTTATGTCTACGCCCGCCTCGACAGGGCTTATCTCGGCCTTGATTTTCTTGATGAGATCGGCGTATGTTCACCCTTCAGCTGGTTGGACAAGCACAGCTTTAGTTCTTGTCTTAATTCTTCTTAATTCTTGTTAATTCTTCCTCGGAGGATTTTCTTTGTGACAGGAGCAAAATGTCCTCTACTTTTTGGAGGAACGTTGCTCAGTTGTCCGTTCTCTTCCATCTGGGCTGTTTTCGTACTCCCTGTAGCATTTCCACACAGCAGAGCCATGGGGTCCACCCCGCTGTCGTAACGGTCGCTTGATAACGACGAGTTCAGGCCCGTTTGCACGCCTTCCCTCGCCGGCACTGAGGTATCCAACCCCTGTACTGT
>NW_025404620.1:0-3921 GCF_020080835.1 Cotesia glomerata
CACACACACACACACACAATAACACACACACACACACACACACACTACACACACACACACACACACACACACACACATAATAATATCACACACACACACACACACACACACACACACACATCACACACACACACACACAGGCACATTACAATAATACACACAACCACACACACACGCACACACACACATTACGTTATTATTGGCCACACACACACACACACACACACACACACACACACACACACACACGTACACACACACACACACACACACACACACACACACACACACACACACACACACACACACACACACACACACACACACACACACACACACACACACACACACACACACACACACACACACACACACACACACACACACAACACACACACACACACACACACACACACACACACACACACACACACACACACACACACACACACACACACACACACACACACACACACACACACACACACACAACACACACACACAACACACACACACACACACACACACACACACACACACACACACACACACACACACACACACACACACACACACACACACACACACACACACACACACACACACACACGTACAGACATAGTGACAACATCGCAGGGGTGATCAGGGAAGCTTCTTATGACCTCAACACGTCGAGATCTGATGAAAACTCAAATTTTGCAAAACAGGGTGAAAACAATAACTTTCCGATTTTTGAAAATCTTCGATTTTCTTAGCGGGAAGTTAAAAATCCGATCCCCACATTCCTTTATTATTCCAGTCAACAAAATTCCCGAAAATCACCAATTTTTTTTATCTTTACAGTTGCTAGCCCCCTTAAATGATCACTATGTAATTAGTAACTATCAATAATTAACTGCAGTATCGGACAATAAGTGCTTTTATCATTATTAATAACTAGATCACGAAGCTAGAGTCTAAATATTAACTAATAACTAGAGTCTAAATATTAGCGAATTACTTAAAAATTCTTATTTCTTAAATAAACACCAAGAAATTAGCAACTATCAATAATTCACTGTAGTACCTGACTATTAGTAACTTAGTAATCATTAATAATTAAACCACGAAGCTGCAATGACAGTTCCAGCTCAGCCGCCCTGCAGTTCAAATAGTAGTTAAATACAATTTGGTTTTGAATAACGAAATTTTGTATTTTGAATTATTTTGCCGTTTGTTCGGAAACTTCTTTATGCAGGCGGCTCATTGGTGATTTCAATTATTCCAATACCAATATGGCTGCAATTGGTCACCCGTGTTATAATTCCATCAATTTTATATAGGTTACAATACACCATTACCATGTTCAAGAAACACCGTTCCGGTAGTTCTTGTATTTATTATACGCGTAAGTTTTTATACCATTTATTTTCATAATGCACTTCAAAGTTTAGTTTGAAACTATAAAATTTTTAAAAAGTTTTGAAAAGTTTCTCATCGACGGCTTTTGGCCCTTCCAGTATCACACACTGGTTATACCTGCGTGCAAGGATCATCGACTCCTTCCTCTTTCTTTTTGCGTCCTGCCATTCGCTAAGCAAAAGCTGCAAAATCAAAACGTCGAGCTTTGCACCAGACCCGTTATTACTTTGTCCATTTAGGCTGCGAGTATGGATCAAAAAAAATAAAAAGAAGTAAAAGTTCTTTTATTGTTGTTTATATTAATTAATGAGCAACTTTGAGCTGGAGATGATCGTCACCGATCTTTACCTTTCCAAATTTTATCATTCTTTCAACAAAATCCACTGCACGTTCATCTTTTAAAACGTTCATTTTAAGGAATCAGAAGAATTCTATTTGAACATTCTATATTTTCGGTTCATTCATTAAAACGTCTACTTATTTTGAAAAAAAAAAAACACGAAACTGAAATTTCCATATTTTTCTAGGACTGATAACAGTTGCAATGCTGGGATTCAGTATCCATTTCTGAGGAAATGCCCGTCGATGATCGAGCCGTATCTTCAAATATTTAATGTTCGCAAAAGAGCATAACCATCGCAAAGTGTTCCGGTAAGTGAAAATGTCAGAATAAAAACTAGCAAATCATACGTAGAACGTAAAATATAACCATTAATTTATCATGTTAATTTTTGGTTCACAGGTACTTTTCCTGTGACGGGACATCAAGTCCAGATGAAACTTCCTCAGTTGCGCGAAGAGCTCTACCCCAACGTTTGAAACAGAAAATCAAGGAAAACAAAAAATAAAAAAGTCAAAGAGTTCGTAATCTCTTCTGTTCTTGTCGCAATCAAAACAGTGGTAATGTTTCAGCTTTCAACTCTTCCCTCCAATGATGATGTTGAGCTACCACCTGTTCACGACCAGGAGGTACATACTGGGGCCTGAGTCTCAGAAACAACCTTCTGCAGTTCCTCCTCCTGCTGGTGCCTTTCTCGAGGAGTTAATTCCTTGAGAGATTATGTGAGAGAAAGAACCAGGCTTTCACCATCTAGGTCCAATAGATAGTAATAGCCAGGTTCTTACAGAACAAACCTCCTGCAGTTCCTTCTGCTGGCGCTTCCCTGAGGAGTTAACTGTTGAGATATGTGAGAAGAGAGCAACCAGGCTTACTCAATTCTAGTCCACTAGATGGTAAGCTAGCCAAAAGGTTCTTAACAGAACTCAACCTCCTCTGTCGTCGTCGTCGCTGATAATCCCTGGATCATTCGTACGCTTGTTCATCAGAAACAATAGCAATAAACGACAAAATCGTCGTAAAACGGGAAAAATTATCATGGACTTATTATTATTATTACAGGTCACCTCATTGTCCAGGTGGTATTATGACAATTATTTCTACCAATAATTGTAATTTCTTTGTATTTATTAAAAAGTTTTAATTTTTTAAAATAATTCTGCTAATTTTAAACTCTCTACGGCGGTCAAGCCGTAAATCTCTTTAGTACAACTTGAGTGATCTAATTTTTGTATAGTTACTAATATACTAATTATCCAGGTACTACAAGTTAATTATTGATGTACTTAGTTAAGTTTCATTGTATTAATTAAAAATAATAATGATTTTAAGTAATTTCCTAATACTTAAAATACTACGTGTGGCTGAGCCGCAACGTTTTTTGCAGCCTGTAGTCAACTATTTTATAATTAGTGCAAGGTTCTTATTATTAGGTACCTACAGTTAATTTGTTGATAAGTCTACATTTCTTTGTAATTTTTAGACCAACGTGATAATTTGTAAGTAATATGTCTAATTTTAGACTCCTACGGCGGTCAGGCCGCTAACTTTTGCGCGGCTTCTTGGTCCAATTCTGTTATAATTACTTGAGGTAATAATTGCCAGGTACTTTAATTGAGTTATTAATAGTTGCTAATTTTTGGTATTTTAAAAAAAAAAATCATTTTAAGTTTACTTTCTAATTTTTAGACTCTGAGGCGGTCAGGCCGTAACTTTTGCGCGGCTTCTTGATCCAATTCTGTTAATTATATTACTGAGATAATAATTGTCAGGTACTCTTAATTAGTTATTAATAGTTGCTGAATTTTTGGTATTTAAAAAAAAAAAAATCATCATTTTAAGTTATTTTTGCTAATTTTTAGACTCTACGGCGGTCAAACCGTAACTTTTATGACAGATTCATGGTCTAATATTCTTTGGTAATTATCAAGGTGCTAACTGTTAGGAACTACAATTGATTTCTTCTAGTTAGCTAATTCCGTAGGGATTGATGGAAGAAATTGTAATTCTTAAGTAACTATCTAATATTTACACTCTCTACGGTTGCTGGTAGCCGTGTAATTTTCAGTAGCAGCGCTTTGTGGTCTAATTTTTTTTTTGTCATCCGTACTTTCAACATTACTTTATTGTCCGATATTGCAATTAATTATCAAATAATTGGTGACAACCTTGTATTGATAAAA
>NW_025404621.1:0-3914 GCF_020080835.1 Cotesia glomerata
GGTGCCATTTCATGCTGACGCTCGACGCTGGCTTAGAGCGTCAAACATGAGGTCACGTGGTATAATTTCGACTGGAACGCCATCTGGAAATTAATGCAGCGTCAAATATTGGAGCGTCAAGCAGCGTCAAGCTTCAAACGCCGGAAAACAATAAAATATACCAGCTCTCAATAGCCTGTTAACCTATAAATATAAAGTGTGTGTTAAATAAATATAAATTTTCAATTATTCAATATTAATGAACGTGTTACATTTCTAAGTTAAAAATTAAGAAATCAAAAGTCAGTGCAAACAAGAAATGGCTGGAACTAATAAATATGAAATGTGGCTATATGAGTGTCAAAAAGTAATTGACAAAATGAAATCACAAAAATCCGACAAAAAGAATTTTTAGTTGCTCTTTATGTAATGAAATATCATTACAGACTGCAAGGAAAAAAAATTATAGTAAAAAACGTTTCTGGTTCATCCTATTTTTAAATTACGGAGTAAGCATGGTTTTTGAAGCCGTATTTCCTACTCTCTCTTCATATTCCGATAAATTTGAAAACTATTTTCGAATGTCTCCAACACAATTTGAGGAATTGTTGTGTTTAATAGGTCCTCATATATGTAAACAGAAAGTTGTCAGAGAAATAATTTCGACGCCAGCACGACTTGCATTGACACTGAGGTTAGATTTTTCTAATATTTTTCATAGTTTAAAAATAATTATACTGATTAAAATTTCTGTTATTAGATACTTAGCCACTGGAGATTGTATAACGTCAATATCATATCAATATCTTGTTGGTTTATCAACAGCAGTCAAAATAATTACCGAAACATGTCACATTCTTTGGCATATTCTCAAAGAAAAAGTATTGCCGTATCCATTAAAAACAACTGACTGGCTTAAAATTGCGGATGGATTTGATAAACAATGGCAATTTCCACATTGTATCGGTGCGATTGACGGTAAACATATCAGAATACAGGTATGAAATATTTTTTTTATCGTTAGTTATGATTTGATACAAAATTACTATAACAATAATTTTAAATAATTGTTTCAGTGTCCTGATAATGGTGGATCATCATATTATAACTATAAGCATCATCATAGCATCGTGTTATTAGCAATCTGCGATGCTAACTATTCATTTACTTTTGTAGACATCGGTGCTTACGGTCGACGAAGCGATGGAGGTATCTTCCGAGACTCCGAAATGGGTCAAAAGTTCGAACAACATGAAATGAATACTCCAAAACCAGAGTTGCTCACTGCTGATGGAATGCCTCTACCTTACGTGCTAGTAGGTGATGAGGCATTCCAATTAACCAACTACTTACTGCGACCGTATCCTGGAAGAGGTGGTCTCAATCAGAATCGAAATATTTTCAACTATCGTCTTAGTCGTGCTCGAAGAACTATTGAAAATTCGTTTGGTATATTAGTTAGTCAATGGAGAATTTTAAAGAAACCAATTGAATCGACTGTTGAAAATACAATTAAAACTGTTCAAGCACTTGTAGTTCTCCATAATTGGCTTAGGATCAATGATGAAAATAATACTCACATTCCACCTCATATGGTTGATAATTATGGACCCGATGGATTCAAACCTGGACTTTGGAGAGAGGAAAAAAATTCAGCTTTAGACAATGGTAAAGCTTATGGTAATAACTACAGCAGTCGTGTTGCAACAAAAATAAGAGATGAATTTTGTGATTATGTAAACGCAGAAGGAGCTGTTCACTGGCAGTATGACCGAGTTTGAAAGTACATTGCTTTAAAATACAATTGTATATAAATATTAAATAAATCCTAAAGTTAATTACCAGAAATTCAACTTTTATATAAACATATTATCAATTTTTGTTGTATAATAAATTTATGCTTTATAATCATTTTATACATAATTATTTTCAATAAATATATGATTAATTTATGTAAATAAACATATTTTGCAATAACTCAAATATTTAAACCCGTAATTGTAAATGTTATAGCTCTTGAAAATAATAAAATAAATATGTTCAATTAATATTTTATTCATTATTATTGGCACATATAAAAATAAACTTTTCTTAATTAACATTGTACTTATGAGTATTTTTGGCCCGTATAAAAAAATAATGTTCTTTAATAATTTTACTAATTTTCATTATCAGCTGCATATTGCCGTCGTAGGCGATGGATGAGGTTGAGTATCTCCATGCAGGTATCAAATTGTTTAGATTCTGGCAATTTGCGTATTTTATGTCCAGCTCCACTTAAAAAATAGTCAATGGCATCCATGGTTGGCTTTTCAGGCAGCACTAATGGCTGAGTTTCTTTACACATAATGTCGGCGATTCGATTCAGAGCTTGCATCGAGTGACTTTCCTGAGAGTTGTTAACCCGGTTACGATTTGATTTACTGCGTGTTGAACCTATACATTAATTAAAGTTAGTTTCAGTAATGTTAAGATAGTAATTTTCGTTGTTTTATATACCTGAAATTTGGCTACTAATTTCAATCATACTGTCATTCATAGGATCATTCTCGTCAACAGATTCAAGATTATTTAGTGGCTCATCATCATCTGAATCTTGGCCACCGGTTTGTTCAGCCACATTACTGCTTGTACTAACATAATATAATATGATTATATTTGGAGTTAATTTTTTTTGTGCTATTTAAAATACCTTTTACTTACGATTTCAACAGACATGAATCGCGGAGAAATTCACAACATTTGTAAAATCTCCATTGCTGCTTAGTATCTATTCTGGCTGACCCACTTGCACGATGTTCTGCACTTACAATTTTTCGGTAAGTGTCCCGAAGGCTTTTAAATTTTTTTTTTGCGGTTTCAGCACTCACAATTCCTATGGATAATGACGTTAAATACATTAATTTTGTTAATTGTTCTCAAAAATTGATGCTAAGCAGATATTATTTAGTATTTTAGAGATATTTTACCATTCAATGCTTCCGACACTTCTTCCCACAAAGCAGCCACAGTCTCCCTACTGCGCTCTTCAATTGGAGTATTAAAATTCCACAGTGGAATCCTTTGCTCCACTTCCATTATGAGCATTTCTGTTTCATCTTCATCTAATTTTTTCTGCTTTGGTAATTGTTTTTTTAGTTGGCCTTTCCTTCGTTTCAATATAGGCTCTCGGTTTTCCGCTATTGACACAAATTTAATTAATTTTGCAACTAATTGATAATTGTCATATTACTTACAATAATTTGGACTTGCGTTCTCATTGTTAACTAAGGTAGAATCGCTGACGACTTTCTCGCTACCGTCTGAAAGAGCAGACCGACGAACGATTGTCTCTCCATCATCTATGAAATACATGAATACAATTACTCGTACCTATTATACGTTTGTTTATTATATGTTAATTACAAATTACTGACCTAACATTGAATAAAAATAATGATTATTATCCACATAAAGTTTCTCATAGCCTTCAAGACAAACATGTCCTTGGATTTTAGCACAAATGGTCTCACAGAGACCGCACGTATAAACAGTTTGGATTTTCTAAAAATAAAAAAAATTAGTTACTATAATTTATTCAATAATTGCTTAATTAAATTCTTAGCTTAAAAAGGGCGAATTATTCTTATCGATGAAAATATTTTATATCGTTTATGCATTGAAGTTACCGATAAAATACTGCTGAATATTTACCTCTGTAGTTCATATTGCACTTTTCAAAACACTAGTAAACAGCTTGATACTGTTAGTTAACATTTGAACAGCTTGTTATAATACTCGATTTAAAAAGCTAAACAATGTTTAGCTTTGACGCTGTATTTATTTAACTTTAACGCTGCATTAATTTCAGATATGCGTTCCAGTCGAAATTATACCACGTGATCTCATTTGCCGCTCTAAGCCAGCGTCGAGCGTCAGCATGAAATGGCACCTTT
>NW_025404622.1:0-25000 GCF_020080835.1 Cotesia glomerata
AAAGGCCAAGCAAGAAAGAGAGAGGTGGGAGAAAATTAGGGACTCGAGAAGCAATAAGGTGCATAAATTTATTAAAGGACCAGGGCTACCAGATTACCTGTAAAAAAACTGGGGGGAAGAAAGATGGGGTAGGATCGCTAGGTTCAGGTTAAGGAATTACTTGAAAGGATGTGGTTACTGGGAAGAAAAGGAAAACAGGCTCTGCAATAAGTGTGGGTCGGAACTGGAGACGTGAGAGCATGTATGAGAGGTTTGTTCTGGGTGGGGACTAGAGAAAAAGTGGCAGGAGATGAGAGGACAGGGATTAGGAGGGGAAAGACAAGGAAAAATGTGGTTGAAGGAGATAGAGTTGAAGTGGGGTTTTGGGGGGGGGGATAATTTTAGTGTTGGCACGACACTAAAACACGACACACACTGTCTAAAAAACAAACTTGAAACTTCCGGTGAATGGTAAAATTTTGCATAACTTTTACAACTAATTTAAAAACTGTTTTTTTTTCGCAAGAAAAAATTAATACTTGTTATAGACGACAGTGCACGACTAAGCATTATTCATAAACAGCCATACTAAACCTTGTATGACTATGTACTGTGAGGACTAAAAAGTCGTTCATGAATCTGTACGATGAAGTATGGCCTTGCATGGCTATAAAAGAATCTTGCTTGATCATGCATAATTTATGTTCGGCAGAGCTTGATCATACATAAAATCATTCAACACAGCGGGGACTATCCTGCATAACTGTAAATACCTTTGAACGGTCATACATGATTCAATCTTGATCAGGCATAAACATTTATAACTGGTCAGAATAAGAGAGCATGAACCTGATTGACTGCGTATGGCTTTTCACGAGCATTAATGATCGGGTTTGGCCAAGTGTAGTCATTCACAACAATTTTTTCCGTTACCTACGGATACAATACTTATATGAGTTCGATTCGAACAGTATTATAAATGTTTAAACATTCGGTAAAATATTTTATTTGATTCTATGAATTTCAAAAAAGTTCAATTAAAGTTAGATTTGGTAAACAACGAGTGGTTCTAAAATAAAAAGAAAAAAAAAAAAAAAAAAAACAACGCGTTTCGAAATTTACAAAATATTATCAACTCCCAATTTATCAAATTCACAGCTAGAATAAATACTCACTTATTCAGCTTTATCACAAATAGTCATGTCTGATTAAACTCGGTCAAAGCTTAAATCATGAACGTTTAAAGCTATGTACAATCCTTCATGATTATCTCCACTGCATTAAAATATATGTACGATCACGCTCGACCCAACGTAAATGATGCATGTTCAGGCTTCATCAATCACGTTTTTTGCTGGTAGCATAAGGCTATACTCTTTCATGCAAGTTCATGAACGACCTTTTAGTCCTCACAGAAAACAGACGTGCAGGGTCGAATTTGGCTAAGTATGATCATGCATAGACTTATCTGGTCGTGCACAAGCCAGTGTGGCCAGATCATGCGATTTTTTTACCCCCCTTTTGTTCTGCATTTAATGTAGTCAGATGAGAGTGTCCTACAAAGTGGGAGTAAGAAAACAGCACGATTTGGCTACACTGGCACAACCACGCATGCTTACAAATATACGATTGAATGTGACCTTACACGATCCATAGCATCATTCATGCCTGATTCATGCATTCTAAATTTTTCCTGGGATCCTGGGAGTTTTTGTTATGACTACCCAACTAATATCACTATTGTAGTTGTTATCATTTTTTTATCGAAAATGTTATAGAGATTCACCTTCAATGCTTTGCAAATCATATTGAACGCTTGAAGAAATTTTTTTGGCATATTGCTTTTTAATGTGAGTGCAAGCAATAGTCCGGTCAAATTAGACAAAAAAATAGGGGTTAGATTACAAAAATTCCGACTTAGATGAATATTGGTAGGATGGTTCAAAACACTATTATAAAGGAAATGTGAAAAGTCCTCATCGATCCGAAACGTGCAAAAAAATTTACTCGGGGTCATCAAACATCACAAAAACGGGCTTTTTTGCGATTTTCAGCAAAACAGTAAGTTTTATCATAAAATTAATTCAGATAAAAATTGTAGATCAGATAACTATCTATAAAAAATGTTTTAATACTTTTTTTCCTAAGAGCCACCGTTTTGGAGATATAACGATTCAAAAAGTTGAAAGAGTTGTAATCGTCATCATATGCACACGTTTCCACGCCACCTTTGAGGTTGTGCACTTAGCGCGTTTTTTTTAATGTGGTTTCCCCGGTAGGCCTATTCTACTGATCTGTTGTGAATCTGTTTATTTTGAAACTATTGAATAACTATTGTTATTGGCAAGGGTTGAAAGGGAGAGAAGAGGAAGCAGGTTTCTGATGATTTACATTCAGACGGATAAATTTTTCTATTTTTTTTTTTTTAATTTACTCTCCTTTTATCATTTTCAACCCTTGCCAATAACAATAGTTCTTCAATAGTTTCAAAATAAACAGATTCACAACAGATCAGTAGAATAGGCCTACCGGGGAAACCACATTGAAAAAAACCCGCTAAGTGCACAACCTTAAAGGTAGCGTAGAAACGTGTGCATATGATGACGATTACAACTCTTTCAACTTTTTGAATCGTTATATCTCAAAAACGGTGGCTCTTAAGAAAAAAAATATTAAAACATTTTTTATAGATAATTATCTGATCTACAATTTTTATTTGAGCTAATTTTATGATAAAACTTACCGTTTTGCTGAAAATTGCGAAAAACCCGTTATTGTGACCTTTGACCCCGAATAAATTTTTTTGCACGTTTCGGATCGATGAGGACTTTTCACATTTCTTTTATAATAGTGTATTGAACAATCCTACCAATATTCAGCCAAGTCGGAATTTTTGTAACATTGGATGTCTAAATTGACCGTACTATAATCTATGTGAAGCTGTGGGCAGCGTTTCATTTTTGATTTGACTATGAAAATTCTTATTTACTAACTCACATAATTCTATGCTTTAAATTTAGATATCTATTATTGTTTATTTTCTTTCATAGGAAAGACAATCACGGTCGTGGAATTGTTTCAACAAATAAGGTATGATTTTTAATCAATCATTCATTCATTTTTTTCTTTTCTTACTGAACTAATACATATATTTTTATTGCTCGAAGATTTTAATATTATGATATGACAATACCGAATGATTATACTTGACTTGCATTACACAATTAATCACTGCATATTTCTTCATTACTTCATAAATTTTCATAATTTAAGAAATGAAGAAGATATGCTGCAATATTAACAAAATTCTACTCATAAGATAAAACTATTTTTTACTCTACCGTGATACGTTCAAATGTTAATAATGTTCTAACTGTCAGAACTGTCGTAGGAGTAAGTCGCATGAGGAAACGAATACAAAATTTAGCAAAACAGCTTATGCCTCAGGCAATTCCTGCAACATTCCACTAATTTTAAATATAAAGTGCTTTTAATTTTGCCTGTAAGTTATTCCGCCCTACAGTTATTTGGAGCTCGTCTAGCTGTCTCATAGAACTTACTTACGCTTTTGAGCTGTTTAAACGCGAAAGTTTTGTTTGTATTTGGTAAAATGCTTTTTTGACAATATTGGACCTGCAATAACTTCCGGTCGAATCAACCGATTTGGATGTGCTTGGCAGAAATTAGCACAGTTGAGAAAACCAATTTAAATTCACGAAAAGGAATTCTTATAAAGAATCAAAAAATTTCCTTAACAATCACATTCTTGAAATTTTTTTAAAAATAAATATCCCTTCAGAAAAATATCTGATTTCGGTAAACTTGGCTGTATTTGACGCAGTTTTTGGCACACCTATAGTTAACTTGATTCATCAACAATTGCCCGAGAAGAAATTTTGAAGCTATAAAACAATCACTTTCCGTAGCTTTATGTCGCAGACAACTTTCTAACGAATTCTAACAAATAAACCTTGTTAAATTAATCGTGTTTGAGATTGAGCGCTTTAAACTGTTGTAACGTTAGTAACAATTGAACTCATCACTGTTGAGTAAGATGACCTGCTTTTTACATAAATCGAAGAACATTTGAAACTTATAATATTCTGATTTTCATGTAATCTAAATTCATAAGGGTAGTACTGATTAGAGTTTTTGTTGTGGCATCTCTTTTTATTATTTCTATCTGTTGATTGTGTTCAGTCTTTATGAAGTTTTAACGGATTTTATTTCAGGCAAAATAACATACCTTTCTATGGCAAGGTCACAACATTGCGCAAATTATTGGGCGATATTGGGTTTCGTCATATAAAGAGAAACAATAATCGCTACTTGGTAGAACAACCGCACATAATTGCTGCTAGGATGGAGTATCTTGGGCGGTACAAAGATTTCTTGGAACAAAAAAAGCGCTTCATTTTCCAAGATGAGACATGGATATTTCGCAACGGTACTGGAAAAACCTACGAGTGGCAGGATTCCAGTACCCGAAGCGTCTCTGTGAAAAAAGCCTCAACCGGACCGAGATACATTGTTTGTCACGCAGGAGGAAGAGGTGGTTTTGTTGATGGTGCTTCTTTGGTAGTAAATACTCAGAAGAAACCGAAAGATTACGATGATTACCACGGGGACATGAATGCAGAAATGTTTAAGAAGTGGTTGACAGAGAAATTACTACCGAATTTAGAAGAGCCATCTGTGATTGTCATGGACAATGCTTCTTATCACTCCACACAGGTAATGTATTTCACATACACATATTAAACACAGATAGAAAAGTTTATTTGACTCAAAAAAAAAAATCTGAAGCAAAGAACACCATTTTCAACAAATTTCGTTTCTTAAGGTCGAGAAAAAATATTCTTGAGCCAAATAATTTGTGTTGAGCCAACAATTTTTTTTCTTGACTCAAGAAAATCATTTTCTTCAAAATGTTGACTCTTGGTTCACGTTTTCTTCTCTTGAATCAAGTTAAATTTTTTATCAGTGTAATCTTTTATTTTCCTGAAAGTTTAGGCTTCGGAAATCCCTAAGCATTGATACGGTGCTTTAATACTGAACAGATGCTAAAATCAACGTGATCTCAATCACAATGGATTTATATGTTCACTATGATATGCAGTACAACTTTGCAATTGAATGCAATTTTGCAACATCCATCAAAAATAGTCTATGGAATGGTGAGAATAATGTAATATATACAGTTTGTATTTTTGTTTAGTCATTGGGAATGTTGGTGCACGAGGAAATCCGTTTTTCATACACACTCATTATTGTATTCTGGACTTTTAAAGTTGTTGGGTTAAGCAATTCATGTTATCAAAATTATGAAAATTTTTTTCTCGATCTATAAATATAATACATCAATATCTTACCACCAAAATTTCAGATCAATCAACCATACCATTTCTGAGTAATTTATTTTTGATATTGCTTCTTTAATACGTAAAGATATAGAGAGCCGTTTAAGTTATTATGAAATCTAGTTGCATCACTCGTGTGGAAAGATTTCATGCTAACTTCATCGGCTCTCCATACTTTCACATGTACCAATAGCAATTTCAAAAATTAATTACTCAGAAATGGTGCAGCGAATCGATCTGAAACTTTCGTGGTGAGCTATTGATATATTTATCTTATGATGAAAAAATTTTTACAATTTTGGTAACATAAATTGCGCGACTCAACTACTTTATGTTGACATCTTTCATATTTTTGTGTTTTTGAACACTTCAATACAAAAATCATCAATATTTTTTATTAAACCTTACGGAATTATAACGGTTATCATTTAACAACTAATTAACTAATTAATAACAACTTTGTTCGTGACTTTTCTTACACGAATGTAAAGTGTACTGAATTATTGTCTTTATTTTGTTTATTGTTTGTTTTCTTGTTTGAAGCTTATGCAAATATTAAAGTTATTAACTGAGTTTGCTTTTTTAGTCGGAAAAACAACCAACAACCAAGTGGAACAAAAAACAGCTCGCTGATTGGTTGACGGAAAATAATATTCCTCACGATCCTTCATTATCAAGAGATGATCTATATGCACTGTGTAAGAGTTTTAAAAAACAAGTAAGCCATGAGATTAATACTTTGATTCAAGAAAGTGGACATGAGGTTCTGAAAACACCTCCATATTGCTATTTCTATAACCCAATAGAGTTAGTTTGGGGCCAGTGTAAACGATATTACGATGCGCATTTTGCACCTGAATGCGATTACAGTGAGCAAAAAGCAATGGAAGTGTGGGAAGAAGCTTTATCCCAAGTGACACCTGAGCGGTGGAATCGGTGCGTCGATCATACAGAGAGGAAAGTGTTTGAAGACTATAAGCGCTTCATTGATGAAAAGTTTTGTATAGAAATTGGAGACAATCCTGGTTTGGCCAACAACAGTGACAGTGATTATGATGATGATGATGATGATGATGATTTCCTCACTGTTAGCGATGCATCTGAGATTGGTATGGATGTTTGCAGTGATAAAAGTCATTTAGATGGTGCCCGAAAACATCTTTTGAGTGTCATCGAAGAAATACAGGTAATGAAGTTTCTTTAATATTTATTTCTAAAAAATTGGTACAGTAGTTGACTCTACATGCCATTTTTGAAATTTTTTGAGCTCTTCTAACTCCACGATAGGATTGTTATACGCTTTTGAGCTCTTTGTGCAAAAAAGTCTTGTTTGTATTTATTTAATTTAGTACGGTATAGAGAACGAGAGAGAGAGAGGAAGAGAGTGAGCTTTTTGATATTTTCAGGAGAAAATTCTATCTGATGACAAATTGAAAAATTATTTTAAGAAAATCAACAACCTCAAGAATTATTTGACCGATTTTTAGGAAATTATACTTAGAATCGAAGCCGTACTTCTGACTGTAACCGTTTGCTACTAGTCGTGCCTTATATTTCACATTTTCACCGTTATCGTCATATTTGATGATGATGATGAGAATAAGATTACAATGCGAGCATTTTTGGATTGTCCAAACTTTTTAATTTTTAGAGCCGTTATAAGCTCTAGAATTTTTTGTGTAAGACATGGAGTTCATCCAATAGAATTTTTGTCGTACAGGCCTTATTATATAAAATATCACGGTTGATCATTTTTTGTTCTGGTTTTTAATCACAATACATAATTTTTTTCGTCCTAGGCGGACGTATAGGGGTTTGTACGCGCAGACGACACTCAATCTGTCAACAATGCACGTACGCACCAGTATCTACTGAGCTGTATAGAACTTTATACAGTCGAGGACAATATCACACACGCGTCACCAATCTCTATACAGCCGAATAGCTTACGTTTCAACTGTCATTTTAAATTTAAAAGCGTACCTTTGACTCGCTTCGAGACTTTCATGTATTTTTATTTAGAGGATTAGAGAATTATCGCGTCGTACGCTATTTATTCATAAATTGAGTATTCCCTGCACGTAAAAACCCGCATACGTCTGCCATAGGACGAAAAAATTTTTAAGCACCATGGGCAAGCCACGCGCAAATACGGTCTCTGCGATAATTATTTGCAACAGGGATATAAAGCCTCGGGCATCAGCCTTATACTATACCTACTGAAAATATTTATCACCTCGACCGTATTGACGCGTGGCTCACCCAAGGTACATAAATAACTAATAGCGTCACAACTATAAAAATATACTTCTCTGACCTTTGTTTGTAATTATTCAAACTATACATTAGTTGAAGTAACTATTGTATGGACTATATTGTAATAAATATCAACAGATTCGATAGAATCTGGCGCCAAGTTCCGTTCTCAAGCCAGACTACCGAGTGTGTATATACCGTAAGCAGAACGGTTTTTTGAGGTTACAAATTTTTTTTCAAATTTAATTTGATTTTTTTTTTATATGATATTTTAGAATAGTAGTTCATGCTTTTTATTACGCGTATCACTTGATTATTATCAATTATCTTTATAATTTTTATTTAAAATTATTAAAAATAATCAGTACAAACTATAGCGACCCAGATTTTTAGATTTTAACTTTTTTCTTATGTAAAAAGCGGACGGCCAGAGACTAAATAATATAAGGATGCATGCTAATCTTATAATTGATGGGAAACTACAGTGAAAAAAAGATATTTGACAGCTTGCAATTACACACGACAGGCGGCGCAAGAATAACTTTTACATGAACTATAGCTTAAAGGGGATAGTTTGCCACCGGAAATGTATTAAATTAAAATTGTCATTTTTTATTATAATTACAAAAAAAAACTGAAATCCAAACAAAAACAGTTTCACTGTAAAAAAATCGCGCCAAGTCCACGTTCATAAGACTATTAAGAAAAAAAAATTTTATTTCTTTACAAAAAGATATAAAATAAAAAATTAAAAAATCCAAGTAACCGATATGGTTGTATATGATTTTCGTAAATTAAAAAAATTTTTTTGTAAATTTAAAAATTAAAAGAAACAATTTTGGAACGTACTTGGTGTGCGTTATTGTGTACTTCAATTTTTTTTAAGTGTCCTAGTAGATACATTTTAGGAATTTCATAAAAAGTGAAATATTTTGTAACTACGCACACTAAATACGTTCCAAAATTGTTTCTTTTAATTTTTAAATTTACAAAAAAATTTTTTTTAATTTACGAAAATCATATACAACCATATCGGTTACTTGGATTTTTTAATTTTTTATTTTATATCTTTTTGTAAAGAAATAAAATTTTTTTTTCTTAATAGTCTTATGAACGTGGACTTGGCGCGATTTTTTTACAGTGAAACTGTTTTTGTTCGGATTTTTCTGTTATTTTGTTAATCTAAAAATTAGTTAACTGAAAGATCGTTACGGGCGGTGTGTCAGGTAACTTAACTGGAACAGCCCTTGGTACGTAACCAATACATTCGGGTTTCATTCCCGATCTGGGTTGTTCGAATTAATGTTTCTATTTTCTGAGTTAAAATAATCCAGATTACTATTAAGCCCATGTTTAACTAACCATAGTTTAAGTAGCTATGTTTTGAAGTTCAATGTAACAAATAACTTTAGGTATAAGAATTTCAATTAAATAATGTCGATGTTATTTAACTATTTTAGACGGCTATAATTTTCTCTCGATGTAAAAAATAAAACACCTTGTTTGTAGGCTATTGACAGTGACGATGATGACATGAAAAATATCGACTCTTCTAACGTTGGGATTATTTATGATTCTGACCGAGGTATGCTCGATGCAGATTTTGGTACTTCACGAGATCAAGAAATATTTAATTTAGAAGAATTAAATAATTCAGAAATGCCATTGATTTTCGATGAATTGCCCAATGATATATCCTTACAAGAGGAAGTCATTGCATGTTACGAAGAATTGGCAGATATGATCGAGGATAATGACATTAGTCTTAGTGAAGAAATAGTTGAAAACGGAAATGCTTCACCGGAAGCAATAATGGAAAATCCATCGAATCAACTCATCCAAGCTCAATTGGAAGCCGCTGTGAAATCAATTCATACTTTTCCAGAGTCCTCTGTCAAGAGTCATATTATAGAGGAAAAAAAAAAAGTTTTTGAGAATTTTTTTACAAAATTTTCTAACTATGAACGTGAAGATGAGGATAAAACTGACGATAAAATGATAACAATCGATTCGTTATTGGAATTGTACAAGGTAAATAAAACCGGTTCACAAAAAGAAATTGATCTGTACCTTTGTCTAGACCCACCTAGGGTTGTTCGTTCCGATGCATTGAACCTAAATTTTAGGGCCGTTCGGTACGTGAAGCGTCAAAATTTTTAGTATATTACAAAAAGCCACCAAAAATGGCTAAAAATCGTGAAAATTGTAGTTATAACGAATATATTTCTTGTGTATTGGCATTAGTTGAATTCAAATCTCAAGTTAATTTGGCTTGTAGATCCTCCAAAATTGGAGTAACTTGCAAAAAATGGTGAAATTTCCAAAAAATAATAATTATGTGATTAAAAAAATTCGAAAAACGGTTGACCCTAAAGACCATTCTTGCAACTTCCCGCCAATTCTATACTTATGCGCTCAAAATTGCACTTTTTACGATGTTTAGCTTACGATTTTAGCTCTTCGAACTCAAAAATATACTTTTCGTGTGATTTTGAGCTCTCCGAGCTCATTCGGGGAAGCTTCCTAAGACCTCAAAACGTCGAGATCTGATGAAAACTCGATTTTCGAAAAACGGGGTAAGACCAATAACTTCCCGATATTTGAAAATTTTCAATCTTCTTAACGAAAAGTTAAAAATTTTTGTAAACCAAAATGTATAACATTGATTTATAAATACTTTCGACTTAACTTTTGGCGTGAAAAAATAATTTACATGTACTTTTCATTGATTGAATTTTAAATTAGATGATTAATGACAACTATTATTTTTTATCTACAACCACAAAATTTGGACGCTGTACCGACCGACGGACCTCCCATTCGGATTTAACGCATCGAAATACACAACCTTAAATAGATCTGGTTAAAGGTACAGAGCACGTTTTTTGTAAACCGGTGTAATTGTTATAATAAGACCGAAAAAGTGCTCCAGACTTATAAATAAGTTTTTTAAATTTTTATTGCCTCGTTGATTTGCAAAAATCTAAATTCAATTAATTTTTTCTTCTCCGGGTGTAAAGCGTCAACTTTAGCCCCGCTGCGCTAAACGAAGTTGACGCTTTCTGCCTTCGTCGAGGAAAAAAATAATATACACTACTCGAGAAGTAAATAAAAAAGCCTTAGATCACATGTTTGTTGACCTCGGCTTCGCCTTGGCCAATATTGCATGTGATCTGAGACCTTTCTTGTTTTACTTCCCTAGAGGTGTAATATACTATTACATTTGAAAAAGTTTGATATATATTTGATGGATTAAGAACTCTTAAGATGAAGAAAAGTGATTTGAAATCATTATTTCAACACTAAATATACGCAAAATATGTGCATAGTATTAAAATCGAATACTTCCATAGCATATTACACTACAAGGGCAGAAAATTGAGATTCCTGCACTGCGCGCCGAGGCGAAGCCTCGGGCATCATGGCGCGCAGTTCAGGGCTCTCTAATTTCTGACCTTGTAGTGTATACTAGTTTTTTTGCTATGCGGTCGAAAGTACGCAAAAAATTGCGTTGAAAAAAAATTGATGCCTGCTTCCAACATTTACGGCACGAGCGAAGCAAGTGCTGCTGGTCGGGGGGCAGGCATAAAATACACCTGTCAATAAAGATATTAATATATAATCTATCATATTACTACTTTCTTTTGAGAAAAGATCTTAATTTAATTAAATAAATTCAAAGTTATAAGTATATTGTAAATTAAGTCTGATTTTTAGAATAAAAAAAAAAAAAAAAAACAGAAAAATCAAATAATGGTAAAATGCATGGAAAAAAAATTAAGAAAAATCATTTCTCTTCGTCAGGGTCTAACGAATGAATAGTGGAAGAGCAAACTGATGTGAAATTACTCAATAAAACTCTATAAGTTTTTTTCGTTTGCTCATCCTGTATTTCATGTCAAAAAAAAAAAAAAATGTATGTATTTAAAAATAATCAAAATTCAATTGATTTCAATTAGGTGGAACTAGGATTGGACGACCGAAACTTGTTTTCAAGTAATGTTGGTATGACTATAACGGTTAAGGACATAAAAAGGCTTATCCCACCAAATGAATTGAATGATGAAGTAAGTTATTATTTTTATTCCGAAATTTCTAAAGTTCAACTTTTTATGAATCGTGTCAAATTTTTTCGTTCATCTATCGCATGTTGCATTACAGCTTTATATTTTACCTCTCTAGAGAAATCTCTCTCTACTTGCCCCTTCTATAATTAACCTCTCACTACATTTGACCACATTTTCTCTCTTCATTGAACTCTCGTACACAGCTCTTACGCACTGAGAGAACATTTTATTTGCATCAAATGAGACTCGTTGCTTTTAAGGAAATCTCTTATTTCAACACCACCAACTCGTACTTATTCGACCCAATTAAATTAATTTATTTCAGACAAAGATATGGTTTATTCAGTGTAGTAATTGCACATTGATTATTAATCACGAGTATTTCAGAGCACTGAGTTATTGAATATTATTTAATGATTGTACAAGCAGTAAATATAGTTACGCTGTAATTTTATTAAAAACATTTTAACGTATGTGTGAGTAAGAGAGTGAGTGGAAGTAAGACTGTCTGAGGTATGATGTGTAGAGATGGGAGTAAAAAGAGACCGAGCAGCCCAAGTAATTATAAAGGATAGTTTAAGTTAATATAAGACCATCCGGACTGAGGAGTGGACGTGCTCATTCTTTGTCAAACAAAAGCCACCGATACTACATCAAACAAATCTGTCCTGCTCTTTAATTCCATTTAATAATATAATAATTAAAAATTTATATTCCACATAATCAAAAAGGATTTTTATAGATTATATGCTTACCTTGGTAGACTAGGCGATGATATCAGCTAAGCAAAGTATGACCAGAGCGTAAAAGTCTGAATTTTTGAGTGATGGACACAAAATGTCGATGATTTCTAGAATATTATTTAGCTCTAAGTAATTACTTGTGATTGCTGAGCACTGATGAATATGATTGGTACGATAATAATGTAGAACACACTGGCACAGAGAAACTATGCGGTGTCAAGCACAAGGTTAGAGTGCACATGATCAGTGAATACACACTGAGTTTACAAAAGAGAGTAATTTAACTGTACCTGAGTTGCCGAATGTATGAACGATGAGTAAAAATTAATGAGAAAACGAGTACCTTTCTATAGTAAAATTTTAAAATTTAATGTTGCCAACATTAATATTTGCTAAATGAAGTAGTAAATTCTAACCGCAACGATATAGAAAGTAAACTATAATTATTGACTAGTATTTATTACTGTTTGAAAGTATAATTTTTAACAAGTGACAGTCTGATATTCGTTATAGTAAACGCCAAGGGAGATAACACCACTCGCGGGAAAATTAAAAAAAAAAAACGAATAATAAAAGTATAAAAGTCTTCATGAAAAAGTTAACAAATCGTAATCTAAACATTCAATCTAAATTATTTGTGCATGATATGAGCGCTTAAGGCATGCTCATTTGGATTTTCCAAACTTTTTATGATTTTACTTCGAAATAAACAAAATTACAGTAATTTAATATTTTTGATATAAATTTCAAAAAAACAATTATTTATGTAGTATTATACTTATGAAACATTATTATGTTCATTCCAAAAAAAAAACTCGATTTTTATTTGTCATTATATTTTTTCAACGGTATCTTTAGTTGGTATACGCTCCTACGGCTTTTTTAGTGCGATTTCAAAGAACTTAGGCACATCATTTACACGGAAAGTAACTTCCCTGATAGCCACGTTACCTATAACTTACTGTCAATCAACGTCCGCAATTTGAAGCAAACTTGACGGAAAGAGTTGGCAAAGCGAGCGATTACCTATTAGTTACCTATAACTTACTCTGCAAATAGACGTCAAAACTTGCTGTACAAGTATTTCTGTCAAATTGTAGTAAAGTTGAAAGGAAATTTAACTACAAGTTTGATTGTTAACTTGTATTCAAGTTGCGGCCGTAGATTTCCGTCAATTTGCTTACAACTGTTGTTGAGTGAAGAATACCGCCAACTTGATGTATAAATGAACCGTAACTGCTGGAAGTCAACACTTACTGAGAAAGCGCTGTCTATCAGGGTTTTTTTTTTAATTTTCGTTAAATTCACTGTAATCGTAGGACATAATGCACCCTTTTTAATTTTTAGCAATTTTTAAATAAAAATTTCAAAAAATAGTATATTACACACCGAGGGAAGTAAAGTAAGAAATGTCTCAGATCACATGTAATTGTTGGCCGAGGCGAAGCCGAGGTCAACAAACATGTGATCTGAGGCTTTCTTATTTACTTCCCGAGGAGTGTATGCTATTTTTTTGCTCGACGAAGGCAGAAAGTGGCAATTTCGTTTAGCGCAGCGGGCTGAAATTTGACGCTTTCCCCCCGTCGAGCAAAAAATTCATTAACTTAATGGAAAACTCAATAAAATTTTCTGCCCTCCGGCCAGAAAGTGGCAACTTTCTGGCCGCTGCGCTAAACAAAGTTGCCACATTCCGGCTACGTCGAGCAGAAAAATAGTATATATATATATATATATATATATATATATATATATATATATACATATATATATATATATATATATATATATATATATTAGGGTGGGTCAAAAAAATCGATTATTTTTTTTTTAACTTCTAATATTGAAAATTTGGTTCTCAGGCACCTCTAGAAAATGTAATGTGGAAAGAAATTAAAAAAAAAAAATTTTTTTTTATAAATTTTTTAAACTTTGATCTCGGATATCTTTGAAATGGTTAATGTAATCGCTTACACATATCAGATCTTTTTTGTAGATCATTCAATTTTCTACAAAAATATGTATAAAAATTTGATGATAAAATTGATCAATAGTGAGATATGATCTTTTTTATAAGAGACTAACAAAACATATAAAACTGTGATGAGGATAAGCTTCCTATCAATATTAAGAGCTTAAATTTGGTGAGCATTTTCTAGAGGTGCCTGAGAACCAAATTTTCAATATTAGAAGTTAAAAAAAAATAATCGATTTTTTTGACCCACCCTAATATATATATATATATATATATATATATATATATATATATATATATATATATATATATATATATATATATATATATATATAATTAATAATGAATCATTTATAAATGTAATAAAAAAATGTTGTTAATTACAAATCGATCATGTATACGATATTCATTACTTGTAGTTATTACAAACTCTGTTCTTCAAGTAAGTCTAGTAGGTAAACAGATAATGAGTTTGTCTTCCAAGCGTCAGGTCCGAGGTTCGATTCCTGCCCACGCCGGATTTTTCTTATTTCTATGGAAATAATTATATACAATTATGTGTAATTTTATACAATTTTATTCAATTATATATAATTTCTATCCAATTTTAGCGGGCCATTTTTTTATATAATTATATATCACTAGGCCCGAAACGGTAAAGCGTAAAATTCTGTTCGTTCGATCTCTTGAAGGTAACTGAAACATTTCGTTTGAAACTCCGTCAAGGTCATCACAGAGGTGATAGCTGGGGGTAATGAATTCCAGAAATTCGTACCCAAAACTTGGAACACCTGTTTATAAATTGAGGTGCGTGGTATGAGCGTGTCAGTTCGGTTGTTGTTTCGATGCCTTGCAATATTATGATTTAGACTTAGATTCTCACCAAGCAATGCTTTCTTATTGAGCATTTGGATCCCATAGTATACACAGCCGACTAGATAATACTATCGATTCAGTGGTGAGAGCCAGCCAAATTCTAGACAAGGACCATTAATATGTTCACCACGAGATTCACGCAGCACAAATCTTGCACAGTTGTTCAGCGCTACAAGCAGTTTCTGCTGAAGTCTTGAACTCATGGTGGTGAGCGCAATTGCACAATAGTCAAAGAAAATAGGTAAAACCAGGCTAATAATAATTATAATAATAGTTACAAGATGGCTTTAGTTATTAATTCAATAATTTCACACACTCACACAATACAATTTCATCCTTAATATTTCTGAAATGACCATTATAACACATTCTAAACTTCCATTTTAATATTCCCAAATGACCATTTTAATATTCCAAAACAGCCATTATAATAATTCCAAAAATACCATGTTAACAATTCTAAAATTAAAATTCATCGTATGAAATTTCTTCATTATTCATCTTATGAAATTTCTTCATTATTCATCTTATGAAATGAGAGTAAAATGAAAAAGGTAATACACCACCATTCAATTTTGTATCCAAGAGAAAACTGATACCTGATCAATAATATTTAGCACCTGCTTTGTTAAGAATCCCAGTCCTTGCCCTGATCTTCCAACAATAATTTCCTCACGTGCTCGGTCTTCACTGGTTTCGTAACTCTCGTACAATCAGTAAATATTCCTTTTTTTTCCTTAAGTAATAACTACTAGTTTGTCCGGTAGTTCAACTCCTTGTAACATGCGGTCGCTCTCCATTCTCACTCGTAGACTCATGCCCAAAATCACCACTTACACATCACTGAGGCCTAGAAATCAAGGCGTGCTAGCGCTGCGCCGATAATTTATTCACACTGGGAAAATATAACGAATAAAAATTTACTCTGTTACATTTTTTAGATGATGAAACTCATACAATTATTTTATTAGTTTAAGATATGAAAATAAGTTGAGTCTATTTTGCTGTTAGTAGAGGCCTGATAATTTATGATCAATTTTTTTTTGACAATGTAAGAACCATTCTAGTAAAATAGAGTACATTAGTACATAAAAGATAATTTTTACAAGCTATTTATTTATATTTGATTTTCATTTAGGTCATTAATCTATACTTTAGAGTAATGTCGAATCGATCACTTGTGGATACCTTTGCGTTCGACACTCACTTCTATCCACAGTTGAACAAAGGTTTCGAGCATGCTCAGAAGTGGACAAGAAAAGTAAAAATTTCGTTTACTTCTTTTTTTAATTACATGAATTTAACGCAAAAAATTTTTAAAGTAAAATAAAAAATTTAATATTGTAGGTTGACATTTTGACAAAAAATTTGATATTCATTCCAATACATTTGGGGCATCATTGGACGTTATGTGTCGTCGATGTTACCAACTCAAGTCTTTGGTACTATGATAGTCTCGGTGGGAAAAACGAAAAGAGTTTACACGTAAGTAAATGGATATTCGGAACAAATGTACGAAGATTAATTTATTTTGTTCTAAACATTTCATCATAATTAATTTTTTTAGATCATTGAACAATTTTTAATAGCAGTGGAAAAAAAAAATTTTCAAAGAGAACATTCTGCAGCACAACCAAGGAAGTGGGCTAAAAATCCCGCAAAGGTATATATTTTATCTTTGTTGTTTTATTGAATACTAGCTGTTACTCGCCCGCCCCGCTAGACGTTTTATAGAATTGCATTTTTAGATCTAGACTTGAAATTTAATTAGAGTATTGTTTTGACTTGTACAGATTCCCAATTCTATGAAATTGGCATGCACCTTATATTCATATAATTCTTCTAGCTAATATTCATTGTAACTTTCAATGTGCAATCATTATAATATTCCCGTGTCTTTCTTACGAACATAAATAATAATTGCTATGAAAAAAAAATTAGGAAAACGGTTGACCCTTAAGACCATCCCTGCAACTTCCCGTTCATTTCATACTTGAGCGCACAAAACTACATTTATTACGTTTTTAAGCTCTTCGAGCTCAAAAATCTGCTAGACGTTAAATAAAACACTATCTTTCAAATTTTTAAACCGCAATAACTTTTGAATGAATGAACCGATTTTCACGTGGTTGGTGGCATTCAACGCAGATTTTCAAGCCTCGTGAAGAACCTTGAAATTTAAATAGATCGAAATTTTTTTCAAATTCCGAAAACTGATCCGCTATTAACATAAAAAAATCACGTCGATTAAAAAATTTATTTTAACTAAATGACGATCGAATAGAATAAATTTGATTACAATAAAAATTCATTATTTCTAAGTCAAAAAAATATTGTTCCGGATAAGTAATCACCAACATATCATATGCTAAAAATTTCTCCGAAACACGCTGCATCTTATGGTATAAGTATTATTCTGATCGGTTCAGTAGTCATCGCAATATAATCGAATAAAAAAACCGACTCTTCATTTATTAGTATAGATCTCTGAATGGTGAATTTACTCATTATCATTAAGACATTATTTGTTAATACGATTACTTTAATGTGATTATTATAACCCGATTAATATCTTAAATAAGTCGAAAAAACTTCCATTTTGTCCCTCAATAACTGCACACTAAATAATTTTCTAGATCTAGCAAGTCAAAATGAGAAAAGTTAAAGAACCCAATAATTTTCAAGGTACGATCAAAGCATTATCAACAAAAAAATATTATTGAACTCCGTAATAAATCGTTTTAAAAATGTAGAAAGTTATTGAAGTATTTATCTATAGTCTTCTTACTCAGAAACCGCTTCATATTACAAATATTTCCATTCGGACCCTAATCACCAAGTAAAAATCATAATGAAATGTAAAACTATAAAATATTTATACATTTATATTATTAAATTGTGTACATCATTAAAATGAATTTTTCAGAATATCCCGTTGCAAAACAATAGTTACGACTGTGGCGTTTTTGTTTGTTTTTATGCTGAACAATTATCAATGCTAAAAAAAATTGAAAAAGTAAACACTGTAAACATGAACGGATTTCGGACACAGATGCTCCGGAATATTTTAGAGAGCCATGAACAATTATCAACATTGGAAAATGCGCAAAATGGACAAATTTCTAAGGAAATAACTGTAAGTATTGGTTGTAATCAGATATTTCTTTTTTGTTCCTCAGAAGCTTAGAATATTTCAATTAATTTAAAAAAATAATTTTTTCCTATGTTCATTCAGTAAAAATCACCTTTTTCAGTACAATTATTTCAATTTTGTAACAATTCAGATATTTTTCTACACAGAAAAATGTTTAAAACGGAGCCAAACTTTGTTTTGTATAAATATATTTCATATAAATGTAAATATCGTTCTTATGATCCGACTTTGGAAAAATGTTGGCATTTTCTGACTCAGGTTGTCAAGCTGAATCAGAAATCACCCAACGATCAAAATTTTACAAGAAAAGTCCAGAATAAAATAAAAAAATGAAGTTAAGAACAAGTCAGGAATAATTACTAAATAATTAATTAACAAAACCAGGAATTATTTCGGATTGTTAATTAACTACGTAGGCAGAGTTTGGACTGACTTTACCAGGAATAATTTCGGTTGGTCACTTCATGACTTCGGTGCCATGTAGAACAAAATGTCGTTGATAATCGAGTTGGTCGGATTTATTTAATTAATTGCTTAAAATAAAATCAGTAAAATGTTTTAGAGGAACTTTAGTAAAAATCATTTGAAGTAAAATTTATTAAATTCGGGAAAGTAATTTATAATAAAATTTAATTGTTTAAAATAAAATCACTTGCAATAAATTTAGAATCAGTCAAAATTGCTAGAAAATTGTTCGTGTAAATTTGTTAATTAAAAGTAGAAAATAAAACTTGTAAAAATTCGTCAGAGAAAAAAAAATTACACCAATAACAAATTAAGTTCTTAATTAAATAAATAATTCTTAAATTCTGGGAAAACAATTCGGACTAAAATTATAAACGATCTAATAAAATATTTAATAAATTCTGGTAAAATAAATTAAATAAATTAAAATAACTTAGTAAAATGGATTTATAAAATTCTGTTGAAATAAATTAGACAAAGTAAAATAATTTAACAAAACAATTTATAAAATAAATTAAGTAAATTCAGGAAAAATTAATTTGTAAAATCTAGGAAGTAACCGATCATTGTTGGCAGATTATTAAGACCTCTGTCAATAGATTTTAATCTATTAATTCAAGATACGAAGACCTCTTGTAATTAAATATTTATTGTTGTATTATTAAGACCACGGCAATAAATTAGTTAATGATTTTAATTTGAAATTTGGAATTGGATTAGGATTTATGAAACAAGTTAGGAACTCGGATTTAGCAAATTAATGAATGGAATAAATGGATCTAGGTATTAAATCGGATTTCATTTAATTTTGGGAAATTAATTTTTGTTAAATTGGAAAATAAATATATAAATTTTAATCTGTAAAATCCGAAGAAATATTTAGTGTGTTTGGAAATTTAATTAATAGTGTGGGTGGGTTAGTGTTAAGTATTGTAGTGTTGCCTAGGGATTCATGGTATCCTCCTCTGCTTCCTGGGCACACTTAGAGTCCTTTGCATAGACGCCCGGGTCGGGGGTGCAATAGGCATAAGTATTTTAAATAAATATTGTGGGTGTGTGTGGAATAGAAAATATTATTGCAGTGTAGCCTAGGGATTCATGGTATCCTCCTCTGCTTCCTGGGCGCACTTAGAAGCCGTTGTATAGACGCCGGATTTGGGGTACAACGGTAGTAAGATAGAAACCGCGGTATAGACGCTCCATATGAGGGTACTGTTCGGGAATAGACACTATGATAGAAACCGTGATAGGACGCTCCATTAGAGGATATTATCGGGATTAAGTTGTTTTGATATTTTGTAAGGGGTTTTATTGTGCATTAAGGGTTGGTTAAATAAAATGGATTGTAAAAATGAATTTCTTGTTATAATTTCTGTTTCCTTCCTGACAATCTCTTACGACCCTGAGTGTTCACTCTATGTTCTGGGCCAGTTTCTGGATACTGTGGGAAAAATCCAGTGGCGCCTTAAATAAATTAAGAGGCGACCAAGAGAGCGGTGGATCCCCGTTTCAAACATATCAATAACATTCTCAAAAAATCCTAAAATTCTTAAAAAAATTCTACGCATATTTTAAAATATTTTTCCTACAATTCAGTGAATCTTTTATAATTGCAAATTCATATAACTTACCATAACAGTTGTAATTTCGTAAATCTCTAAGCTTGAAATAGTGAAAAATTCCAAACATAGGTTAATATTAACCGAAGGAAATTGACACTAACTAATACTTAAAAAATATATAAACTAAAAATATAATTTTCTAAAAATAAAGTTAGATTAAGTAATCTCGTAATTTTAATAGATAAAAAGTTATTAGGCGCTGAACCCTCGCAGCTAAGTTGAATTTAACAAAGTATGGCTCTAGAACAATAATAAAATTTCTGTAGATGTAAAATGATTTGTAACAGAACAAAAATTATTTTAGAAAATTAGGAAAGGTATCTACAATTAATTTCTTTTTTTTCCATTCTTTGATACAAAAAAAAATCCATAGAAAAATAGAAATTATCGATTTCATAAAATCGAAAATATTGCAAGTTATTCACTGAAAAAAAAAATTAACTTGATTCAAGAGAAAAATGTTTGAACCAAGAATATAATTTTGAAGAGGGTAATTGTCTTGAATCAAGACGAAAAATTCTTGAATCAAGTAAAATTTCCTTAAATCAATGATATTATGGTTTTCAAAATTATAAACTTGATTCAAGAACTTTTTTTTTTCGGTGTAGGTATTTGTTCACACGTAAAAAAATCTAGATAAATCCATGCCGCGTGAATTTACGGGCCTCTACATTCACACAGCGTGGGTGTAGCAGGATTTTTTTTACATATAAATAAATATGTCCTTCTAAGTTATTTATAGTTGTGTAAATTTTTCAGAACGAAATAGAATTATCAACTCAGCAACAGAATCAACGTTCGACTTCATTGAGTGACGTATACTTGTACCAGTCAGCTCATTATCATCAGGGTAGCCTACATCTATTTCACCACCAACAAGCAGGGTTGCAATGTACTGCAATTGCAACATATGCGATTGCCGCGTTACCAAATCAGCTGTCATCTATTACCATGAAAGATTTGGACGACATACTTATTGGTGGTGATCAATATTACTTACAGTGTAGGGCGGTCGCAAATATGGACATGCTCAATATAGACGAATTATTACCAACATTTTTGGTTAAAAATAAGCTAATAGTAATTCGTGACAAGAAAGATGTGTCCTATGGATCATTACTGGACGAGAATCCATTGACCTGTTTAAATGACAGCATTGTAAAAAAAATAGAGTCCAAACAGCCAACCATTGAAAATGATTGTGGGTATTTGTTTATAACCCAAGGAAAGACCGTTGCGTTTAAACACCTCTATTTGCCGCATTCAGGAGGCCATGAGTTTTTTTTATTTAATTCTCACGCTGTTGATAACAATAACTGCTTACCGGAAGACGACAGTGATGGAAAAGCTCGACTTTTCCGGTGTTGTGGGTCTTTGGCGTTAGCGAAGGCGTTGTTAGCAGGGACAAATTTTAATTGTGACGAGAATTATAATCTTTGGGGACTGTACAAAATAACATTTTTAAGATCTCCAAACTGATCAGAAAAAAAATGCAATCAAATAAAAACGGAAATTTTTATATCATAATTATAAAGATAATTTATGTGATGTTTTTAAAATTTTAATATATTTTTTTATTCATTGAAAATGGAAGTATTAATATTTTTATTAAATTCTGTCATTTGAAACGTACATTTTGATCGTTACTTAATCGATAATTTTCTGTTAATCTGTTTTTTTCCAATCTTCAAATTATATTTTCTCTCTTTTTTATTACATAGTAACCTTACATTCTTTAAAATTTTCTAACACCTTTATATTTTTGAGCTACACCATCAAAGTATTCAAATATTTTCCTATTGCGGTCGCCAGTTTTTCTGATTGATACTTTCTTTAATTTTATCATATTCCGTCATATTAATCTGTTCTGATATTATTCTGATATTATTCTGTTAATTTTTAATTGATATTATGAGTAGCTGTTACCCGTCTACTCTGCTGGGCGCTTTATAGAATTGTATTATAAGATGTACACTTGAAATTTAATTGGAATATTGTATGGACTTGAACAAATTCCAAATTCGTTGAATTACCATTTACCTTTTATTCTTGTGATTATTCTAATTAATATTCAATGTAACTTTCAATGTGCAATCACTATAACATTCTTGTAAATTTCTTACGAAAACAAATAACAATTAACATTAAGAAAAAGTTTAAAAAGAGCATTGAAAATTTGAGTCAAAGTAATTGCAGGTCCCATACGTAAAATTGAAATTTGCCTAGCTTAAGGTGCAAAGAATTTTTCTGTTAATTAAAATTGTCTCAGTGACATCAATTTTTTAGAAAATTAATTGTACATGGTTTTTACGAATTCTATTAAAATAAGTAGCCGAATTTTTTTTCCATATATCAAGTGTTTGGAAAATGCATAAGAAGTCAATTATCGCAAAATTAGTTTTTTAGCAGATATCTTATTAAGATAGAAAAATATTTAAATCGGTTGACCCTGAAGGCCATCCCTAGAATTTCCGGTTTTTACGGAGGTTCTAACAAATTTTATGTCTGGGGAAACTGTATTTCGACGGTACTTTGGTCAAACCTCGTATCTCCTATGTATTTTAAATGAGAGATACGAGGTTTTACCAAAGTACCGTCGATTTGGAGAATATTAATTTTTTGACAAGAAACCGCCACGCACTACCATATGGAGGAGAAATTTCGTAAGATCCTGTTCGAGATGATTTCTACAAAACTTCGAGTCCATCTACTCGGCGAAAGGAATATTTCATTTATTTATTTCTTTATTTACATATTTATACGCCAATTAGCTTTTTACACTTAGGTACTTTAAAACGTTGAGAGAAATAAATATAAAAAAAAAACATTGTAATAGTAGAAAGACCAATATACAAATATTCTTACCAAATTTTAAGTCTCTATCTATGCCTTATGGTTCCAGAGATATGGTGATGATGGATATGATTGATAATACATATGGATTTATAATTTCTTTTAATTTTAAATTATTAATTATATGTAAATAACAAAAAAAAAAAGACAAAAAATAATTTCTTTTTTCATAGGAATAAACAATGTCCATAATTGCGGCTTGAAGGACGTTCATGCGGTACGCTAGAGTCAAATGAGTACTAACTTTTTACGAAATTTATTGGGGTTTTGAGAAAAATCTTGAAGTATATCAATAATGTGTTCAATGTTAAATGAATAATCTTATCATGATTAATAATTTTTTTTTATTTGCCTGTAAATATTTTTAGGCATCTATTTTATAAAATCAATTAATATTCATCAGTTAAAATTAGTCGTTGATTTTACCACTATCTTTATTGTTTATTAGGTTAAAAATATCTATAACTTCTAATCATGTAATCAGCTTTATTCAATTACTTGTTTCCGGTACTGTCAAAAATCGACCGAAATAATTTTAATTGTACCAAGTAAAATACACTAAGTAAGTAATAAATAATTTATTTAAACGTTCGTCAACAATGTCTTTTTGATGCATTTATAAAAACTGCATGAATTAGTTAATTTCTTCAAACATTATTTATTATGATATCTACTTTAGAAATATAAATATTATAATTTTAGAATTGAAAAAACGCTGATCTGCCATGAGGTTGAATGTTAAAAATCTAATTCTTAATTGTTAATAACTTTTTAAAACAATCGATAACGAATTCTTAATTTTTGAGGAAAGATCACAATATGATTAAACTTATCAAAACTAAAAAATATAAATTTATATCTCCTATTAAAATTTAAACTTATAAAAAAAATGAAATTGATTTAATTTAAATTCAATTCTAACGAAATGTTAATGCTTCTTTATTTTTATTTTTATTTTTTATTTTTATTTTATTTTTTCACTTAAAACTAGATTTTTTTTTTATGTAAACCTAGTATATAAAGCCGATTGGCGTTTGAACAAATAAATAAATATCTACTATTAAGTCTAACGCATGAACGTCTTTAAACAATTTAAGAAAGTGAATTCAAATTTTTGCGGTTAAAACGGAAATTATCATTGAGCGCTCTCTGTTGCCGAAAAATATTAAATTAATAGAAATTCAAATCTACCGCGCGCGTAATAATACTAGCTTGGGACTTTTTCCAACTCACACATGCGCAATGTCGTTCGTGTAAGAGTGGGAGAAGCCATTCCGAAAATACCCGAGCTACACTCTCCCGTTGCGACAACTATAATAGTCACTCACCTGAGAATTTTCAATCTTTTATTGATGTCACATTGCAAATAATTAGAAAACTATTATTTTAGCCTTTCCTCAACAATTTTGCTACAAAATGGTGGATATTGATTGTGTAGTGACTTTTATTAGAATGATATTCAAAAGATATTTATTAATTTCGTACTGCCGGAGTATTTAAAAGTATATATGTGATAAGTAGCTTTTCAATGAGTGCAATCGTTTCATTTACCTTTGAAAACATAATTGTTGAATTATACTGTGATTAAAAAAATTAAGCATTTCGATCAATAATGATCTTATTTATTCAATGTTAAATAGATAGTGATGAATT
>NW_025404623.1:0-3914 GCF_020080835.1 Cotesia glomerata
CCGTTTCCCCAAGGTCGTATCCTCCCCTTGTAAGAGAACTACCCCGAAGCAGGATAGCCCCTTTACTCACACACAAACACACTCTATTCCAATTCCAAGTAATAATAATAACAATAACGCTTGAATTCCAATTTATAACTAATTTCCAGAATATTATTTTCCTAATTAATATTTCTAAAATTCTTATTCATCATTTTCCGAATTGTAAATTACAAATTCCTATTATCTAAATTACTGCCGTATCTTCAATTTCTACAACAATAATTATCCAAATTAAAATTCCAATTCATCGAGGATTAAATCCATTCATTGTGTCCGAGAAATTACTAAATAAATTTTAATCTTTACTTTAACAAAATTAAATAAATTCCTATAATCGAGTAAACTTAAATCTTTTATATTATTTAATTTAATCCAAATTATTTTATTCCGACCTATTTTATTTAGTCCAGTAATCAGCAGTAAATTTTACTAAATTTATTTTCCAACGCAAAAGTGAAATTTGGCAAAAGATTATTCTATTGTATTTTATTATGTGTTTCTTAAAACTTAATATTTCATTTTACTTAAGTTTATTTTATTTCAAACGAACGGAGACAATTTTGTTTCGACCTTGAATGTCCTCTACTCAGCGTTCTCGCGCGGGACAAGATGGCTGACGCTCTCGCTCGGTCTTGCGTCTCTGTCGCAAGTTTTTAGTGTAATTTTTTTTTTGACGAATTTTTACAATTTTTATTTTCTACTCTAACTTGACAGTTCTATTGATTCTAATGACAATTGCTGACTCTAGTTTTAATTTCCATTATGACCGATATTAAACAACGCGAAAAATAGTTTACTAAAAATAATTTTATATCGGAATAAATTGTAGTCTTAAATAATTTTAATTTAGCGGTTTACTCAGTTTCATTGCTATTGGCTTAAGCCAAATTATTATTCAAAGATTTTCAATTAATAAATTTTACACATGGCGTAAAGATCTGGAATTAATAACCCGAACTAAATGCCTAGTATTATTAACCCCGACAGGCCTACGTGTAAAATGTATAATGACAAAGACAAGTCTATTTCCCTAACAAATTAATCAATAACCCGAAACCTGTCCTGGTATTATTAATTAATTGTTTTATAATTTTCTCCAATTTTAATATTAAATTTAATTAATTAATTTATTGACTAGCGATTGTGACCGAACGCGAAATGGCGGTGACCTTCAGCCGACGTGTTGCCTCGGCTGACGCCGCAGACCCGAGAATTAAAATCAGACATGATATTTGTACCTGGAGTTTTTTTCGTTTTATATTCTAAATACTCGTGCACTCCCTCGAAGAGCTGCGACTCCTTTTGTCCAGGGTGGTGTAACTTTCTCCTCGGATAAATCCTCGGCAAATACCTCCTCGGATCGATCTGCTTGGCGGCAAAACTCTGGTCACCGTCACTCGTGCTCTGGGTATTTTCTCAAGCCTGTAACCGCAAATCAGCATTAGAAATTATTACAATTTAGAATTAATTTACGCAAGCTGGCAGGCGGCCTAGCAAGCAATAAATTAATTGAGTTTTTATCGCTTCGTTCCACTTAAAGGTGAGCGAAATAACATAATTACCTGTGCTCTGCGTTCTTACAAAAATTTGCGATGCGTCCAGTGAGACTGTTCGGTCACAATGAATCTTCGTGGTCTTGTCGTTGTAGTTCTTTCTTCACTCTGTTTTCCCCACTCTCTCTCTCTCAGCGCCGGCGCTTCCCCCTCGGGGACTTATTTATTACTTATAGCTAGAGGCGCGAGTACTTCGGAGCAGAGCGCCCTGTGATCCGTCGATAAACTAACTGGCGCAGGCCAGGAACCACACATGGGTAATACAGGGACTGTAACACTCCGTTACACTCTGGTTGGATTTTCTTCTTTAGGATCATCTCCAGCTCATCTCGCTGTGGGTAAAATCGTGGGCACTCAAAGAAAACATGCTCCGCGTCTTCATTGATTCCTGGTCAGGACGGGCACTCCGGTGAATCAGCATACTTGAAGCGGTGAAGATACGTCCGAAAACATCCATATCCTGACAACAACTGCGTCAGATAGTAATTGAACTCGCCATGACTTCGGTTTAGCCAAACGTCGATCTTCGGTATGAGACGGTGTGTCCATCTCCCTGTTGTCACGGCGTCCCACTGCGATTGCCATCGTGCGATGCTGTTCTGCCGTTCTTTAGCTCTGAGTTCCTCGGCACTTTGTGCGGTTGTCCTCTTTCGTTGGTAAAGGTTCCTTCTTTCCTCAGCTAGGACTCTGAGCGGCAAAATTCCGGAAATGACACACACTGCTTCCTCTGATATTATTAGAAAGGCGCTTGCAACTCGTAGGGCACTCATACGATATATTGGTCTAGCTTTTCTCCATGAATCTGTAACGAGTCAAATTGGTGATAAGAGGGATTTTAGCCCCTTTTATTATCTAATTAACTAAATTAACCCGAGTCCAGTTTCCATGATCCAAAAATCCTAGAATAGACCGTAGATCCTAGACTAAAAATCCTAGACTAGACAATATCAATAAATCCCCGGCTCGAATTTAGAGCTCGTCGATGTCCAGGGTCAAAAAGGGGATTGTCCAAATAAACCAGAACAAAACGTATTAGAAGAAACAATAGAAATCTTTTTTATTTAGTAACAATAATTAAACATCGTGGTGAAAAAGAAAAACGCTTCTATCACCTTTACAAAATGGTAGACACACTCGTTCATTCCGATCCGCACTTCCCGGTATTTTTTCTGTTTTTACCGACTGATGGAACCCGTTTTACTGACTTTTTAATGCGATCACTTTTCTGTTTTATCGAGCCGTCTGGGGGTTTCCACAAATCGCGTTCTCCAGTTCGCGGTGCTAATTGGGTCAATTTCCTACTCGGGATTCCCCGGAGAAACGAGAGGATAGTCTCAAGCTCAGCTTCTCCCGCGGTGCTGCCACCCAGGTCCCCGAGAGTCGAGGTATCTAGCCGACTTCCTCGACCTCCTAATCGCCGTCCCCAAGATCGAGAGGATAGCCGCCAGGCTCGGTCACTCTTACTCGACTATGATCACCTGCCGCACCCTGACAGAAGGTCAGTTAGTGTTTTCCCTTCTGGATAGCCTCCACAGGGAAAATCGTCTTAGTGGTACTGGATGCCTTTTCCGCGATAAATTTGGGACTATCATTTTTCCAAAAAGTCACTTGCAACAAAACGGAAGGATCGTTTTAGACACCTATCGCCAGGTTTGGAAGCTCGAAAACGTCAATTAATTCTAAGTTTTTAATTTCGAAATTTCATTTTCAATAATTGATTTTGCACAAAATTATTTCCCCTCACAAATTTTTGCCCGGGACTTAGAAAAATAATTTTGGCGTTCTTACAGCCATCCCTACGGCGCACTAAAATAATTTACACGGCGTTTTCCAGGCCAATTCTTGCGATTTTTAGTTCACTCCAAAATTCGAGCCTATCCTGGCGGACATTTAGCGCATACCAAAATTAAACATAAATAATAAATACTTAACAATAATTGTAATAAGCGATCACTCGTTGTGCCCAAAAAACGATATGCGCGGGGGCAAAATAATTTTTCCTTCGTCGGATTTTATCGGCAAAATTCCAAATTTCATATAGGTTTTATAACTATATAATAGTTAACCATTTAAAAAAAGCGGCAAAGAATAGCAAATAAACAATAAATTTCGGCTCTTTAATGCCCTCCTGCTTCGGCTCAGCCGTGCGCCTTTTGCCAATTAAACCAAGATTTGCGTCACACGAATAACCAAAATAATAAAATACACTTTAAACGAGTTAACTAAATAAGCAAATTAAATAATACATATAATACTAAAATAAATCTTGAGATAGTGTTAGGTTCCTAGGGTCGCCATGGCGATATCTATGTTGCAAAT
>NW_025404624.1:0-3912 GCF_020080835.1 Cotesia glomerata
ATGAATATTATTTAATATTAGAAATATAAGAATGAATTAGTAGTAAATTATGGTGAATAATCACCTAATAGTAGTAAAAAAGGAATATAGGATTAATTGATAGTAAGTTTTAGTGAGTAATCACCTAATAGTGGTAATAGTGGTATAGTAGTAAATTGACTAAGAAATATCTAACGTGGTGGTTGACACCGGGGGATAGATCGAAGTGTCGATCAATGCTCAAGGTTTGAGGTTCGTAACCGTTTTTTCCCCTCCTCGTGTCGTCCTGTGACGTCACGGGAGCTACACATTAATTTAGTGAGCGTCGGTAACGAAAATTTCGGGTGGTAGTTCGCCAGGCTGATAAAATCGGGACATTTGTAGTGTCTCAATCCTCCCTGCCAAGCCAAGACTACCCCGTCAATTTTTGAACCGAGCTAGAATGAATTGGTGAGTCGTCACCGGGTATAGGAATGATAGGTTGATAGCAGTAGTGGTGAGTGATCACCTAGGAAGGGTAGTTTGATGAAATCGTAAGAAGAAAGGTTGGTGAATAATCGCCTGTTGATGATATATTGGTAAGTAGTCACCTGTAGATGAAGGATTGGTGAGTGGTCACCTATTAAAGAAGAGATTTGGTTAGTGGTCACCTATTTATGAGAGATGTGGTGAGTAGTCACCTGTAGATGAAAGATTTGGTGAGTAATCACCTGATAGTGGTAAAATTGGATGATTTTGATGAATGGGTTGGTGAGTGGTCACCTGAGGAATGGATGTATGGATGTGTGAATGGACTGGTGAGTCATCACCTGAAAAGAAATTTTAAAATAATTCAAGATTGTTAGCTGTAAAGTCGGTGAGTGATCACCTGTAAATAAATAATTAATTTAGTAGAACGTTCCCTTGAGCTAATGGTCGAAACTCCGGTCTAGACTTCGATATATTTGAATTGTGCTAAATGAAATAAAAAATAAAATTGTTATAATTATTGCTTAATTTTAGCTTGTTGTTTGTTTGTTTTTTTTTTTTTTACTGGTCTGCCGCTGTAAATAAAACAAATTAAACTGGCAGATATAGTATTAGATGAATGATATGATGATTACATAAATATAGGAATGATTGTTTAATTTTTATTTTAACGTAGTAAACATCTTTTCGAATTTTATAATGTTGTAATATAATATACTTGAAATATTAGCAGTAATGATTTTTTTAATAATAAAAAAAATAGTAATGAAGAAAAGGAAATTAAAGTAATAAAAAATTAAAAAAAATGTTTAATGAGGATGAGATGAAACTTCCTGAACCGTAAGGGAGGGTTTACTTCTTCGTAGCACGAAGATGGGCCTCGTGGAAGAGTCTCATATCCTCTTGGGTATACTAGGTGCTGATCCAGTCCTTGTATTTTGGCCAACGCCTGTTACAGGCCCGGCACAGGGGGTTGAAAAATTGGGTTGCCACTCCACATCCTGGACAGCGTCCACGGAAGTGTGTCTTTACATCCTTTCGTGAGGACGGAAACACGTTTCCATTGTGACTTGGAACGGCAGCACAAGTGCTACGGATGGCTTTACAGAATGCCGGTGCAATCTGCGAAACTGATTCACCATTGTGAACAGCCATCTGGTTAGCGCCTGCGGCAGCTGTGGTGATGAAGTTGCTGTGTCTTTCAAGAACTGCTGGTATGCAGCCTCTGGTGATATTGGTGTACCATACTCAGGTGCTCATATCGTCAGGGGTACGAAAACGAATGTGCGTAATGTTACCATTACTGCGGCTTCCAGTTTTAGTGCACTCTTTCTGATAGCTCCTCCTGTCGCACGGAAGAGGTTTGACTGCTCCTGGGTGAGCTCTCCTGGTCTAGGAATTCTGCCAATGTTGAGGCTGGGTGATGGATGTTGAAGCTTCTTCAGTATTGGTCATTGCCGTTGTAGGCGTCGGTATTAATGATTTAGATGGTAATGAAAATGACTGTTTCTTAGAATTACAAGTGATTATGGGATCCAGAATGTAAAGTTTCACGATTTAACGCTTGTTATCGACGACAACTTCGAGAGTACTCTCAGTTCTAGTCTGAAATGATGAAGTTTGTCGTTTCTTATTTTGACTTGATATTTTAGAAGTTGTTTGAGTCATGTGTGCTGAAACTGTGTATGAGCATAAGGTCATTAGGTTCATTAAGCATTTCTGACTCAGAGTCTGACCTCATAGTCCATATACTCGTAATCTAAGTTATTTTGAGGTTAATATCAGGGGTTTCTGGACTATTTTCTGAAGTGCATTTGGTTCGCAGTTTCGTTAGAAACCGTGAATCTAACTGGAACACTAGTTAAAGAAATAGGTGCCGTAAAGGTTTGTATCGCTTGGATCTTTGAGCCTTGGTTGGTGTATTGGAGATCACCGGAGTAACTACTTGGTTTTCGGGATCCGGGTTTTCATGAAGGGTCGTAAACCGGCTCTTTTCGTATTATCTCGTCTGTGGTTCGTGAACAACAGACTACAGTAACATATATGTCCACTGCGTCCACAACGGTCGCAGTCAGTCTGTGAAGGTACTTGGTTAAGTTTCTTTTGTAAATTTTCGAACATGTCCTGCATCGCGGCTTGGAAATTAGTTATTGCGGATACAAGTACGTCCGAGTGGTGGGTTTGCCATACTTTAAAGTGAGTTTTGAAAACAGACCAGTTAACAAATAAATGTTCATTTTGATAATATAATCTAAAATGTTACCTGTTAGTGTTGAAGCCACAACCGGCCTAAAATTTTTCTAAAGGTATATCATTACTGACCATTCATGTTCCAAAGTTTTAATGAATTTTTGGCATCTAATTTTACAGATGAATCACGCGGGGAAAAAATACATTCCATGATTTTGCAGTCCGGCAAATATCATTAGTCCGTATGAGTGCAACTGTACTCTGAGAAGTTGCATGTAAGCGCTTGGGACTATGCCTGGAGTGGCTATATATGTATTGCTGTGTCTGTGACGCAGGCACATGAAAAAAAGAGACGATCGGTGCTGTATAAGTATGCGTCACGTGAGGTACGGTAGTGTGTGGCTGTGCGTGTGTACCTAGAACATGGTATGGCGTCGGTGGTGCTGTGTAAGTCTGTGTTACGTGCGGTAACGTAGTATGAGACTGTACATGTGTAGCTGGTACATGTTGAGGCACCGGTGGTACGAGTGGTGGGGCAAGCGGTGGAAGCGCGTACGGTAAACGCGCAGTCCCACTAAACGTTAGGGCTGATGCTGTAGAGTAGGGAAGCATGTCCGAATGGAAAAAATTAGGTGCAGGCGGCACTGAGTGATTTCCCGCTGAAAAATTTGAACTCGGGAATTCCCGCGGCTGAAACGCATATGTGTCGTTGATGTGATTATTATTATTTATCGTGTTAGGCATCGTTCGAGCTAAGGTACTGGCAAAGGGTGACGTCAATTGCTGACAAGCTGTTTTCCAGGTTTCTGCTTCGGCTCTTAATTGTCTAATTACTACCTCGACGGGTTGAGTCGCACTGTTTGTATCTTTGGGGTCAGGTACTCTACTTACGTTATTGTCAGTCTTATTTGTAGGGTCAGTGCTATTATTGACAGTACTGTTGTGTATGTCACCTTGCGGATTGTCTAGTCCAAGTAAATCGTCTTGTAATTGTAAATATAGACTTGAATTTGAATTTTGAAATGGATTAAAATTTAATAAATTCTGATTTTGTAAATTCACATTATTACTAATCGGTACCGAGACCTGATTTACTGGGGTGTAAGGAAACATTATAAATAGTTGTAATGTTAATTAAATTTTATTTTAACTATTATTTAATCTTCTGTTTAGATTATTTTACAGTGACACACCTGTCAGGAATTTTAATCCCAGATTTTCTCGAGAAATAATTTTTCGGTGACGCGTACGAATTAAAGTAGATAATCCCAGTGT
>NW_025404625.1:0-3911 GCF_020080835.1 Cotesia glomerata
TTATATAAGCAACGTCAATATTTACATAATACAAACGGTAAATTTTAATTTTAAATTTTAAATTTAAACGCAACGCTAAAAATCAAACTATAATTACCCAAGCGTCACAAAAAAAAATGTTGACTTTTTGATAGATTTTACTCAACAAGAAGTTAAAAAATTAATAATCGTCAATTTAAATTCCACAAAACATTAACAAAAAAAAAGTTGTGCCGCTTGGGTATTAATTTTTTTTGGACTGGTAACACATATATTTTAAGATTTGAATTTTGACTGTTTCAAATGGTAAATTCTCTGAGGATGAGACCTTCTTCATCTCCTCGTAGTATAGACTATACATTGAAACGGCAATTTTTACTATCTGATACTTTAATTTTTTAAGAGGAGAGAGTCATTGTTCACTATAGTGACAGCTACTAATCACATTTTCGATATTAAATGGTAGATTGTGGCTTTTACACTTTCTGCATTAAGTTTTGTAATATTTTCATTTGGGCCACCCCGTTGCCCGCTGTACTGTTTGAAATTGTAAAAATTAACTGGAATCCGGGTCAATTTTACAGTTTACTTTTTTCTGTGTAAAATTTAATGTGGATCATCAATTTTTACTACTGTGAAATATTAAAAAAATCATTTTTTTCAAAAGGCGTAAAACGCTTTCCTTTAAATTTCAGGATCTCTTCATTTTTCAAAATTTCATCAATTTCGCATTTACAGAAATTTCTTTTAGAAACATTAAATCTTTTTGTAGCTCCTAAACAATCTTTAAAGACTAGATAAATAGTGAAATTTTGAATATATTTTGAAATAAGTTAAAATTTTTTTTTCATTTTGATTGAAATTTGTGATATAAAAAAAAGTAATAGTCGTATAAAAATTCATCTAAATCAGACGTGGTCGAACCTAACTATTTGTCGATTTGACATTGAGTTACTCATCTAAATTTTGAATTTTTCCTTTCTAAATTTTAAGAAATGTTTGATCATACCTCTCCTTCATTATTGTCACTTGGTGTTTCTTCTATTCCAAGTGTTTTATTATTGTTTATTATAATCTTTGGTTTCACATAATTATTCTGTCGTTCATTAGACATGTCTTCTTTAGAGTCAGAGTCATCGATTCTTCTCTTCGATCGTTTATTGACTCCAGAATCACTTAGAAATCTAATTTCGTCTTCAGCTAAATGTGATTGGTTTTGGATTCCATCAGAATTATCAAAATCTGTTAAAGTGGGTCTCTCCTCGATTCTTAACTTAATCCACCATTCGAATTGTCTTCATTTAGAAACTGAAATAAGATAAATAGTATATAATAAATGATGAGAAGAAAAGAATTAAGTATTTATTTACAAGTAGGGTCAACGACATTAGTTTAAATTTTTTTTAGACGAAATTGCTTATTGATTTTATAGATATATTTTTGTTTGAAAAACATATAAAAAAACGAACAATTAACAAAAAAAAATTTATAATCATAAATGTAAGAAACTTCAAAAATTATCAAAAAAATTTGTGAATTTTTGTATAATTGTTATAATCTACTTTTTTTGAAATTGTTCGTTTTCTATATACTTTTAAAAAAAAAAAAACATCGAATCAAAAAGTGGTACAATTGAAATGAAGTTTTTTTTTTTTTTAATTGTAAGGATCAAAAAACGATTTAAATGCGTTTTTGCTTTTTTTTATCATCAATGCGCTGTAAAAATAAGCAGGATAAAAAAAAAAGTTAAAAATTTTTCCCCTTTGTTTATGGCGAAAAACAGAGTTGACTTAACTTGGAAATATTTACCAAAAATCAATGTATAAATGTATGGGCACAATTATCAAAATTTTTTTTTCTTGTCAAATTTTCGATACATACCATTTGCTTCTGAATTTTTCTACTATGTTTGTATTTCTCAATTATATCTTTAGTTTTTTGTCTTTTACTCATCAATTCCTTTTGTTTTCTAGCCTATAAATTAAAATGAAAAATTATGATTTTTTATCGATAATGTTTTTAAGGTTTTTTGGTTATTAATACGTTCTATAGATAATTATCTACTTTTTTAATATGTTATTTTCCATTAATTAATTATTGAAATTGAATTAGTAAAAAGCAGTCAGTATACTGTCCTATAGTTAACATTGTGAGGAAATATATTTCAAATTATCTTGCGAAACCTCCTGAAGATGAAAAAACGAAAAATTATTATTAATATCAATTTAATTTTGTAGACAATTTGAGAATTGATAGGAAAAATTCTGATGATGACTTTTTAAAATATCTTAATGGAAAAAATTGTCCATATAAAAACCATTAGTAAAAGAATTGGCAATAATCCGCGATAGTGATAGTATTAGCAAATAAAAACGACAGCAATAGCATAAACCATATGTGACGTCCAAACAACCTTAAAAAACATATAGTTTTTTAATTTATGCATTTCTTATGCACCTTCCTAGCTGCTTTAGCTTTAGCGACCTCAAATTCCTCTTCCTTATCATCATCTGAGGATATTTTCAGGGATGAAGAATTTACTACCTTCGGTTTTCGAATGCGCAGATTTGAACGTGTCAAAAAATTTTGTTAATCTGAAATTTTATATACTATTAGTTTGCAATCAATTGCTCCAGTTTTTAATAAGTTTAAACAAATGTTACATAATTAAGTATAGAACAGTTGATCCGGTTGACGTCATGCAATCTTATCACAAATAAGTAATCTTAAATCAAAATAAGAACATAAATTTATTTTATTAGCTGGAAAGTTGTTGATTAAAGTTAAACTGTAAAGTTGATTAAAATAATTTTTATTTAATTGAATATGTTGGAAATACATTGCACCTACACTTATCGTCTTACATGCGCCTTTGGGCCGCATCCCCCTCCCTTCTAGAACTAGTACTGTACCTCTAAGTGTTTTTGGGTACGTACTCACTCTCTTGCGAGATCCCTTAGTGTGTACTACGATATGCGAGTGTCTTGAATAAACTACAACCTTATACTCTATCTGTGTTTTTTACTTTTGATCCATACCTCCGTCAGGTTATGGGCCCAGCACGCTTCCACTGCGCGAATTTATACAATTTGAACCTATTACAAGAATTAACGAAGTGTTTATTAACGAAGTGAAAATCAAATTGAATAAGTGAAAATGGGTTCTAACGACAATACGTCCAAAACGACCGATATTCCATCTACACGTAAGTAAAAAACCTATCTAAATTAAATATAAAATTATTCACGTGTGATAATTTACTAGAAGCACACAATAAAGTTGATAATCATTTGAGAAAGAACGAAAAGTCTATTAATATAATTAAAACAAAAATAAACGAATGATTTGAACAAAAATAAATTTTGATTCAATATAATTTTATAAAATTAGAAGATTTTATTCAAATTATAAGTAATGCTTACTAAGCACGACATGAAAAACTTTAAATTGAAAATAATTTCATTAACGAGATGTATAATTCAAAACTACTATCAATAATTAAAGATTTAAAGTAATTTAACTACTCAAATTTAAATTATAAACACGATATGAAAATTTAAAAAAAAAAAAAAAAAAAAAATTAAAAATGATATTAACGAGGTGCATAGTTTAAATTTATTATTAAAAATGTAAAATAATTCGGCTCATGATTTATTTTACTAATAACTTAAATAATAAAATATATATGTGTATATATGTATATATATTTATATATATATATATATATGTATATAATAGATAGTATATATATGCTATATAACCTTATATATATATATATATATCATATATAATTATATAATTAAATAGAAACGATACGAGTGATATATGAGTAGAAAATTATTATTTATAAAAAAAAAAGATAATATAACGAGAGATATAATACGTACGCATTCCATACGTATGCATTTACTTGTGCATTGTAAGTAACTATA
>NW_025404626.1:0-3908 GCF_020080835.1 Cotesia glomerata
CTTGTTGGGCAAATAAAAAAAAATAAAAAAAAAAAAAATTGTCAATAATATTGACTTCCGAGTCCAACATACCCAGGACAAACATCTCGTCCTGGTATACGTGAATGTATTTGACCTCCTCTATAAAAAACAAAAAAAAATAAAAAACACACACACACACACACCATCTTACAAATCGTCGGGGAAGCTTCCTAGGACCTCGAAACGTCGAGATCTGATGAAAACTCGATTTTCAAAAAACGGGGTGTAACGTTCTAGCGAATTTCGAAATTTATTTGACGGCTCTTAGAAATTATTTTTATTAAATAAAACCTCGATCATTCCGTTGCAAGAATTATTTAACGGAGTGACGAGGAGATAAAGAAATTCTGCAAACGCCATCGCGACTCGAATTCAAAACTCATGACGCTGCATGAGATTCGGGCCTCGATGGTGTTCACTAGGGTAACCTGAGATGCGGCGTTGCGACATTTAATTATTAAAATCTATTGTACTGGATGCAAATCCAGAGCAGTCTACCCTGAGCAATCAGGCGACAATCATCTTGGGGCTCCGGACGTATGTCCGGTGCCATCTGGCCCAAATTATATAATTAATTAAACAATTTACTTTAATTTTATATAATCGTGTGTATTATTTTAAATATAATACCCTTGATAATTATTCTAAAAATTTATAGAGTATCTAAGAGCAGGGTGCGACTGGAATCTATAGATCTCCTATAGACACCTGCCTGGTAAATTATAAAAATATGAGCTGGAAAATCCAGAACGTAACAGGGGTAAAACCAATAACTTCCCGTTATTTTTTTTTTTTTCAATTTTCTTAGCGGGAAGTTAAAAATTTTTTTTTTCTCAGAACCAGGTTCAAAAGTTTCGTTTAGATGCCAAATTAGGCCTCTGAAAATATGAGCCCTTAATATTAAGGTTGTCCACCTCGCACTTTTCGATTTCCCATAAGAATAACACAGGAAAGAAATTTTTTTTTTGTTCTGATTTTTGTAACTAATGAACCATCATTTGCTCTGCAATTTGCATCAAATATTTTTGTAGAAAATTGAACGCTCTACAAAAAAGTTCTGATATCATTTTTCAATTAATCAACAAATTAAAATGTATTACTTCTCATAAATTAGAATTTTTTTTTGACTAAAAATGATTTTTACACATTCACATATGAAATTGATCTTGCTGAAGAGTTGTCTTATTGTAATTGGGACATCTATGCCGATGTTCGCGAACTACTTGCAATAAATATTGCAGTTGTTACTCATTTATTGTGAGGTAATTGTTGTATTCTTCAATTAAAGCAACACCTTGTTCAGCTACATCATTAGTGACTTTCAACGTATTGAAATATTCTGAACATTCCTGATTTATCTTATTATGAAATGTTAAAGTTGAAGTTTTAAGACTGTTATTCAATCAAAAATCACCTAAAAAAAATTAGGAAAACGGTTGACCTTGAAGGCCATCCCTGCAACTTTCCGACAATTCTGTACCTAAACGCTTGAAATTACACTTATGACGTTTTTGAGCTCTTCGAGCTCATAAATACTATTTGTGTGTTATTTTAAGAATAGTTTACATTTTTTCTCTCTCTCGCCCTCTATTGGACAAACGAAAGTATCTCTGTCATACTTGTACAACTTATGTAATCTTAAAACGCATTTTATGCATAAATGAATGAAAATTTTATAAAAAAGCGCTTCGCTCTTCGATAGATAATTTAATTATCTATCGAAGAGCGGAACGTTTTTTTTTAAATTTTATCTCATTCATGAACAAAACTCGTTTGAAAATCAATTATTAACCGCTCTTAAGGTCTCCGAGCTCAAAAAATAGCTTTTGTATGCTTTTGAGTTCTTCGAGCTCAAAAGTTTGATAAAATATTATTTTTTGAATTTTCAAATCGCAATAACTTTTGAATAAATGAACCGATTTTCACGCGATTGGTGGCATTCGACGCAGTTTTTTAATCTTCATTAAGAATCTCCAAATTTAAATTGATAGAACGAAAAATTTCGGAGTAATTCCGAAAAAACCCTTTTTTTCGGTTTTCTTTCGTCAACGATAACTCACGAACGAATCAACTGATTTTAACCGGACTGGTGGCGATCGACGTGGTTTTTTATGTTAAGAGCTGATTAGTTTTTGGAATCGATCGTGAAACGTTGGTTATGTTTGTTGGAATGTTAATTAAATATAATTGACGCTAATTACCTGGATACTCAAAAAATATAAAAGGTAATAAGGAAAATGGTCAGATTAATTTAGATGGTTCAGGGTCTGTTTCAAGTAACCGTGGGTCTGCCTGGCTAGATGAGACTAGAGAACAATTAATCTGATAATAAATACCTTGAACTGGCCGTACAAACTAATAAACTAACACTAATACTTATGGATAACTTAGTTATGGCTCGAGTAGATGATGTTTCCGTGGATGAACTGGAATACGTGGCCTCTGGTACGTGAACTAGTGAATCCACCCTCAACCTCAGACTGGAATAGGATGGTGTGGCACGAAGGACAATATAATAAACTGGCTTCTTCGTTTTAATAATTTGTTTATTCAATTAGAATGAATATTATTTCACCACTAATGCCTCACTTGGCAACATTCACACTAACGTAGAGTACATCAATAATAATAAATGTTTCAAAAATTACTGATTCAATAAATCAAACTGTTTAAATAAAACAGGCAAATAAGTCCGAGTATTTATAACAAAATAAGCGAAACAATAATCAAACTGTTTATCACAAAACAGGGCAAAAACGACCTGTAATTGATTGAATTGTTCAAATCACCAGACTAAGTGAGATTCAATCAATTAAATAGGAATAGCTCAATCTACTTCGTAAGCTATTCAAATTACAATAGGCTGGCGGGACTTACTTGCGCGAAAAACAATTAGAGCAAAAAGACGCCATTAGCATGGTCGCACGTGCTTATGTAGTACCAGTGGCCATTCTGTTGCACTGGTCGAATGTGCCCGAGATGCTACGATGTCCAGCATCGTAACAATCGGTAGAGCCGTTTAAAAGTTATTCCTAAAAAACCACATTTGAAAAAATTTTTTTTGTAGTTTTTTTGCGATTTTTCAAAATCTACTAGTCCGAATCGTTCTAAAGTATATTCAAAACCTAAGTTCAGTCAAACCCTTTCGAATAGCATCAACCGCGATCAAATCGGTTAAGCCGTTCAAAAGTTATGAGAGGTCTACATACATCCACACACACATGCACACACACACACACACATACACACACACACCAGTCGTAGGGACAGCGAGAGATGCATGGACTGGTAGCCTCAAAGCTCGTAAAGTATGCATTCTCCTCACGCTAGATGTCAAAAACGCATTTAACAGCGCGAATTGGGGAGATATCCTAGACGCTCTGGAACACCAATTTGACGCAAAGCCAAAGAATTTGGCACTAATCGACAACTACCTTGAAGGAAGAAAGCTAACAGCGGAAACTACAGAAAGACCACAAGAATACGCCATAACGGCTGGCGTGCTGCAAGGCTCAATAATGGGGCTCGATTTATGGAACACCGGCTATGACGAGCTTCTTAAGATTCTGTTACCAAAGCAAGTAGAGCTAACGGGCTTCGCAGACGACGTCGCGGCCACGATAGTAGTAGACAGCGTAGAGGAGGCCGAACTACTAGTTCGGGAAACCATTGATGCCGTCGAGACTTGGCTCGATAAACACCACCTGAAACTCACCAAGCACCAAACCAAGATGGTCGTTCTGACTCGTCAAAAATAGTTCCCAAAACCATTCGCTGTGGACATAGGAGGAACAACATTAACGTCAACAAGGGCCCTGCGCTATCTGGGGGTAATGATAGACGAGAAACTATCTTTTCGCGAACACACACACACACACACACACACA
>NW_025404627.1:0-3905 GCF_020080835.1 Cotesia glomerata
AAACGCCATTCGGCCACACCCGAAATGGAAGGTAGATTTCACTGAATGAAATTCTTGATAGAATGACGTACATAAGTCGGTTTTAGTACACATTGCCTATAAAATGGTTCAATTGCACTCTCAAATTTGAAAAAATAACTATAAATAGTCAAAATGTCAATGTTATAAACGTCAAATTGAAGGCGATTTCATGAGCTTTCACATGAATTTATCAAAAATTAGCAATCTCTTTTCAATCGAAAGTTATACATCAATGAAGTCACCGAAAACATGATTTTCACTATTTCGATAATTTTGAGGGGCTACCATTTCTAAACTTATTGACTAATTTTTCTTATTTTAGGGCTCATGCAAGCTAATTATTCAAGGAATCTATATACAAAATTTTGTTAGGATACTTGTTAAGAATTCTCGATAGAATAACATTCATAAGTTGGTTGTGCTACACACATTGCCTGAAAATGGTTCAGTTGCACTCTTAAATTCGATAAAATAACTAAAAATGATCAAAATAATCCAATGTTCTATTTAAAGTCCAAAATCAAAGGTAATTTTCATGAGCTGTCACATGAATTTTTTAAGAAATGAGCTATTTCTGTTTCACAATCAAAAGGTTATACATTAATGAACTGACCAAAAACATGATTTTTCACCATTTTACGAAAATTTTAAATGGCCGCCATTTCTAAACTAATAGACCGATTTTGCTTATCTTCAGAACTCTGGTTCAAGGTAATTGTGCCAAATGTAATTATAATATATATATATATATTTCCCTAAATAGCCATAAAAATTTCTAAACAATAAATACTGAAAATTACAACTTATTTTAGATCTTTTTGCTGAGTTTTCGTGACCAGTAAATATGAATTTTTGCCTTTAAAAAATAGAACCAGTCAAAGATTTTTGGTAGAAAAAATTAATCAACCCTTCAAGAATCCGCCGTCAAAAGAATTTTTTTATCTCAAATACAGGTTCAAAAAGTTATATTATTTTTAATGAAAAAAAGGATTTTTACAGTGTTAGTTAAATGGAGAAGCTTTGAATGCTCACCGACACCTTTCAAAAGTGGAGCTAGAAATCCTGCCTTGCCAGAGGAATTTTCGACTATATAGGTTCATTTAACCCATAAATTCGATAGGTTCTGGATTCTGTTTTTGGCTCACCCTAATATATATACATAAATATATAAACTTTTAGAACCAATGCTTAATTTTTGAGCTTTACTTGTCTACTTAAAGGAGATAAAATGAAGAGAAATTCCGTGTGAGATTCCGACACAAGGACCAATATGCGATAGATAGATTTCACTGCAGAAATCTACCTCAAAAAGCAATACCAGGATACACAGCTTCCGCATAGGAATGGTATCCGAAACTTCCACTTTCACAAAATAAGGGTCCTGAAATATGACTACGAAGAAACGGTACGGAGAGGAGTCTTGTACGAAATCACCGGAGGGAGTGCCACAAGGGATCAGATCTTGGGTCCTCTTGCTATGGAACATCGCATGTCTATGATGGCCTTCATGAGGAAGCATAGCATTGCTTTTCTACAGGAGTCAAGGATTTGTAGCATAATGCGGATGACGTAGCCTGTCGTGATCGTCGCAAAAGCACCTCGAAGAGATAGAAATGGCATTTGATATTACATTCAGACCGGGAGTCAATTTTATTGGATGGACACTGGTGAACTTGCAACCTGAGTCGAAGCATAAAAACCGAGGCAGTGGCTCATCACCAGTAAAAGCAGTATAAACTTCATCAGAGATTGGGAGTCAGAGAACAGAGGAATCACATCACAACCACGTTTTATCCATTGCATCTGGGAGTGATGCTTTGAATTCCCGACTCGAACTTTAAGCAGCAAGATGCGTGGAACACGCGGCGTCAGTGCCAAAAGCTTCAGTAAGTGAAGGGAGCTAGTCTCGCACGGCTGATGCTGCCCTGTTTCATCGAAGGAGGCCCAATGCAGAGGCAGGGAGGCTACTATTATTATCAGTAGTCACATCGGGTTGCTAGCACTTACGGAATATCCATTTTGAGGCTGCGATGCACTGGAAACCCAAGAATCATGGAGAAAAGCTGGACCAGTATATTGACTGGAGGTGCCTTACAGAGTAGCTAGTGCCTTCCGCACAATATCAGAAGAGGCAGTGTGCATCATTGCCAGGAACCCCTACCTCTTAGAGTTCTAGCAGAGGAAAGACGAGGGCCCCTTACCAACAGAAAAATTCAACTGCACTGAGCCCTGAAGAACTTAGGAATTGAAGAACCGGCAGCCAGGGGCAGCATGAGCCCGATGGCAGCTGCAATGGAATTCTGCAGAGAAGGGGGTGGGTGGACGCACCGCCTCGCCCACCTCAGATCGACATTTGGCTTAACCGGAATCACGGCAAAGGTCAATTACTATTTTACGCAGATGTTGTCCGGAACACGGGTGTTTTCGAGAGTATCTACACCACCACTTCAAGCACGATGACTCTTCGGACTGCCCGTCCCTGCCCAGGAGTTGCTGAAGATGAACACATTCTTCGTATGTCGTTTCGATCCACAGCGTGAAGAGTTAGAGAGTATCCTGAACCAGAGAATGCAACCAGATTTACTAGTGGAGAGCAATGTTGTCATCCAGAAGCTACCTGGAACGCCTGCTGCGTTTTGCAACAGAGATCCTCAAAGACTTGCGTTCCACCGAAAGAAGAAAGGCAAATATCAGAAGATAGAGAAGGAAGGAAAGAACACCTTAGAGACCAGGAGGAAGATCATTGGCTAAGTTTCACTCCCCTCACGAAGAAAATAATGCCTGACAGCATTTGGTTTCCATGAGGGCTTAGAGAGAAAAGAAGAAAAGAGGGTTTAGAGTTTGGTGAGTAGGGGCGTTAGCGTCGAGGTTTAAAGTATGACTGCTGCGTCGGAGGTCGTACACATATGCAGGAGGCCAAACTCCCCTTTAATGGGTTGAGATCGCACTAACTGACCTAACAAGACGATCGTTCTCTGCTGTGACCCACTGGGAGTGATCCGGAACCTGTATCGTAGGGTTTCCGGTTTCGATGCAGGCCACGGCTTGATGTGAAGCTTTGCTTTCTGCCGAGGTGTAAGTTGCAGCAGTGGATCAAGGAGCCAGCCACTTTCGGGCCGCGATCAGGAGAGGTACACGCAGTGAAGTGTTAGAGATCAGAATTTTCACCGCTCCGAGCGAGTCTAGTCCGTCCGTGACGGTGTTCCGGGACTGGCTAAAGTCGGCCTGAGCCTCAGGGAACTGGAATTTGGGGTACTATCTCCGAGGGTACACCCGTTCCCCTAGTTATAACCGCCCGCTCCACTCCCGTACGATGCGCTGGTAAATCAAAAAGTATGAGAGTAATTCACAAGAAACAAGCAAAGAGTGAAAAACAGGGCCTCATGCCCAGCAAGACGCACTGCTACTTAGTGCAAACATGAAGAGGACAGATGCTCTGGTACATCTGGAGAAGCTAGTCAGTGGACTGCAGGACTTTCTCCAAACCAAGCAAAATGTCCACAAGGAGATCAAGTCGAAGTCGACGAACATTTGCAGTGCCCTGTGAAGGCTGGAACGCTACTGGAACGCTGGAACGCTACCAACACGTTTGCAACAGAAGTCCTTAAAGACTTGCGTTCCACCGAAAGAAAAAGAGCAAATAGCAGAAGATAGAAAGGAAGATAGTTAACACCTTAGCCACCAGAAGGAAGAGCAGTAGCTAGATCCTCCCTTCACGAAGTAATGCCTGACGGCGGTTTCCATGAGGGATTAGAGGAAAGAAGGAAAAGGGGTTTAGGGTTTAGTGGGTAGGGGCGTTAGTGTCGAGTTAGTATGACGCTGCGTCGAGTCGCCACATATCCAGGCCAAACAGCTATGCCTAGAATCCGTAAAAAGGATTCCCC
>NW_025404628.1:0-3903 GCF_020080835.1 Cotesia glomerata
GCTAAATGGGGTGAAAACAATAACTTCCCGATTTTTAAAATCTTCGATTTTCTTAGCGGGAAGTTAAAACATAAAACTAGTGTCAGAAAATGTAAAGTAAAATTGCAAAAGAAAAACATAAAATCAATAAATTTTTTATATTTTTTATGAATTTGTTAAACTAACAAGAGAAATTGTTCAAAGTCTTTCATTTTAATAAATATTATAAATTTTAACGTTAAATAATAATTTATGTAGCAAATTTATTATAAGAAAGTGAGGTTAGTTGAGCATTTTTATATAATTATAAATATAGTAAACTTTTACTTACTTTTAATTAATATCAATTTTCTCTTTTTTAATTGTGAACAAACTGGTTTTTTATCAAATATAATTAAATAAACTATTTTTCATAAAATTAGACATTATAATTTATACGCCCGAGTGGTTAAGTAGCTGTCCGTTAAAACAATGCGTTTGGCGCGTAAACTGAAGAAAGGATGCGCCAACAACACAAACTTAGTGTTAATATTTCCCGCTTGACACTAATTTTGTGTCATTTTATCTAGTAACACACAAAAAGTGTTAATATCTTGAAAACAACACTATTTTCATGTTAAAATTCAGGTACCACAAAAAGTGTCAAATTAACACACAAAAATCAACACACAATTTTTTAACACAGACCGTTTTTGACGCAAATACACAATATTTTTTACTGTGTAATAAGTACGTATCTTGATCTGAAAAAATTTATTTAAGTCAAGAAAATCTTTTTGTTTTGAGAAAATTCAGCCCCTTGCTCCAAAAAATTTTGTTCTTGATAGAAGTAAATTTTCGTGTCTTGAGAAAATTTCTCTCTTGCTCCAAAAAATTAAATATCTCGATAGAAGTAAATTTTCATAAATATTTTTATTGATTATCATGTCAAATAGGAAGATCAAATAAGATTGAATCAATTTTTTTCATTCAATATGTATAATTGCACGGTAAAATAATATAAAATGGGTATCAAATATTCAAAAGAAAAATTTACTGCTCAAAGGTGAGAAAATTTTTTTTCTCAACTGAAGTAGGTAGCGATCGATCGCTTTATGGGTTGAAATTAACCCATAGGTATTGAGGTTTATTTTCTTAATATTTCGTTTACTAAATTTTCATTTTGAAGATAGTGTCCTCAATATTTCGAAAGTGATTTGACGAGGCTCTTGAAAAGTTCAATCGTGCATGTCCACATGATTCAACAAATTTCTTTACATAATGACCTTGTTTTATCCATTATGTTACATATAAAATAAAAAACTAATTTTTGTTAACTCAATCAGAAACGGACATCATTTTTGTCCTAATAAGTCACTTTTATTATATGAATCTACTCTTTTTTTTTTTGGCAATAGCCAAAGTATTATTAGGGAAACTGAATTAAGATTTTTTATTATATCCTAGAATTATGCTTATATAAAATTACATCTATTAAACTGAACAAGTTTTATTTATTTTTTAACCACTGAGCAAAATGACTGAAGATTCATGCATTGAAAGCGTCTAAAGTGAGTATGCTAGCGTATGTATATGAAGTATATTATCCCAGTATAATCAACAAATTTGAGCCCTATAGTTATATAATTGATAATTAAGTGAAAAGAAATACGAATCATTAAAATTTTTAACGACATAAAATAGAAATTTTTTTAATTGAGAAATTTAGGTAAAGGCATGAGTTAGTGAGAGCTCTATTGTCATAATAATAATACCGTTAGGAAATACTGGGTGTGAGTTTAAAGGAGAAAAGATCAACGGAGTAATTGAGTAAAAGTTAATACCTGATATAAAGTCAAGTGTTGCCAAGTCTACTATATGATGTTGGATTTTCGTACCTATTGATGGTGAAAGTGTAAAAGCTAGCTAACTTAGTGGGAGTGTTTCAGATATACTGGTTGGGGAATGTCAAGTCGATGTCGACAGTGTGTTGTCTGATCAGAGAGAAAAGTACTTATATACCTAACAGGTTTAACATTTTTTGTTGAGAACGTAGCATTGCGCTTCTTTATCTGTTCTCATTGAAATTTAAATTTTTTAATAATGACAAAAAATCTTATTATTGTTTTTTTCATTATCGGTGCTACAAGTAAGTAAAAATGTATATCTTTTGTAAGATTTATAATATTCCTGATAAGAAAAAGAGATTTGAACGATTAAAAATAATTTGAAAATAAAAATTGATATGAATATTATATACTTTTTAAACTGAGATAAACTTTTCGAATTTTTTTTTTCGATAATAGAGATGATTATTATACATTCAATTATTATTTTGTTCTGATTATTACAACATGGCTTTATCATTTGTTAAATAAAACGAATTCATAACAGTAAGTAAATTTGAGTTATTACAACTGTACTTTATGTAAAATAACTATAAATTTTTATCGTAAGGATTTTTAATACTTAAAGTATAAAATTATTTGTGATAATTTTTTTTTAAGATTGAGTTAAATATAAAATAGTTTTTTCAAAAAATCCAAATTTACCAAATATTAAATGATAATAATAAAAAGCAACAAAATTCAAATGAAGTAATTGTTTTCATAAGATATTAACGATCACTATTTGTAGAGATCTGTTAACAGAAATTGTAAAGTTTTAATAACTTTGTTGTTAAAGTCTAATTTCTAAAAATCGAATTCATATTTTTGATGTTTGAAAGATCACAGAGAGAACATTTTGACTCTTTTTAAGATGTTTGCATGATTGCTCAGTAAAAGCTTTGCGTGAGCTCAGTTAACACCAAAAATCAATCAGAAATGAGATTAAACTTGTGCAGTTTTCCAAAACACTCAGTTAAATTAATATTTCCGAATATCTTTTTATTTTATTGGTCAAGAGTTAATTTAATTAAAACTTTATGGAAGTTTTTAAAGTAAAGGAAGCTATAATTATCTACACTGAGAAAAGAAAAATATTTTTTATTAAGAAAGAATTTTCTTGATACAAGAATTTATGTTCTTGAATATTTTCAAGAATATATATTCTTAGCTCAAAAATTGTTGTTGATTGAAAACTAATTTTTACTTAAATTAAAAGCTATTCTTTTGTTTATCTATTATCAGAAGATAAACATTGATGATTTCTCTTCTTCAGAAATTAATAATTAATAATAATAGAATATTTGATCGTTAGTGAGTTTCTTTGAGCCAAAAATTGTTAATTAAACAAAAGTATTTTTTTTAACTTCCTGCTAAGAAAATCGAAGATGTTCAAAAAATCGAGGAAGTTATTGGTTTTACCACGTTTTTGCAAAAAATCGAGTTTTCATCAGATATCGACGTTTTTGAGGTTCTAGGAAGCTTTCCTGACTATTCAGCCGTAAGGGGTGTCACTATGTCTGTAACGTATTGTGTATGTATGTATGTATGTATGGCATGTATGTATGTTGTGTGTGCGTGTGTTTTTCCCCTTAGGGGAATCCTTTTGCAGGAGTTCACAGGCATAGCTGTTTGGCCTGGATAGGTGGCGACTCGACGCAGCGTCATATAAAAACTCTGACGCTGACGCCCTACCCACTAAACCCTAAGCCCCTTTCTCTTCTATCCTCTGATCCCCATGGTACCGCCGTAAAGGCATTTCTTCGCGGGGGAGGAATTAGCTTCCTTTCTTCCCTTCTGGTGGCTAAGATGTTATTTCTTCCTTCACAGATTCTGTCTTTCGCTCTTTTTCACTCTCAATGGATCGCAACTCTGTAAGCTTGCTTTTGGTAGCTTAAAAGTGCTTGTGGCATTCGGAAAGAGCAGCTTCTGACGACAACATTGCTTCTACTATTGACTCTGGTTGGGTTCTCTTTTTCAGAATCTTCTCTAACTCATCGCGCTGCTGGTTGAAACGTGGACACACAAAGAAAACATGCTCCGCATCTTCATTGACCCT